>NC_043970.1:46893543-47026043 GCF_902148855.1 Sphaeramia orbicularis | reverse complement strand
CAATTGAATCGTTGTTTTATGGCATAGCATAACAGAGGGAATGTCCATTGTTTATTGTGCACCGAAATATCTGCCAACACAGTTTATGCCACCGTGAATGAATTTGAAATTGTCAACCATTACAGCATGTTTACTCGCCATCAAAATGTTTTGTCTCAACGAAGTCGTCCGGCACGACCTTCAACCTGGCTACCATTCAGATCGATGCAAATCTGTGCTCGTTGTCGCATCTCTAACACAGCTCTTCTCGCCATTCATGTTCGTCGTCCCTGACCTTTCTTTATTCAGGTTTCTGCTGGTACCAGTTAGGCGATACTTGATCACATTTCTCCTCACTGATGAGGCAGCTGGGGCACGGACATCAGGGAAGCGGTCTTGAAACTGCCGGATGGTTTCTTGGACGCTACCAGTTTCGCAGAATTTTGTCACCATGAAAGCTCTGTGCACATCTGTAAACTGTGGTCTTGCCATGATGAAAACTCCCTGGGCACTGTCATGTAGGCCTATGTCCTGAGTGTGAAAGCAAAGCCCCGACTCCTGTAATTGTTTGCAATTTCAAGTTTGTTCACTGTGGCATACATTGTGTTGGCAGGTATTTCAGTGCCCAATAAACAATGGACCTTCTCTCTCTTATGCAATGCAATAAATCTATGACTACATCACCAGACATGCTCAATAACCACATCAATATGACTGTATGGTCAAAAGGAAAATCAGTGTTTCCGTTTTAGCAGTACAATTTCTTTAAATGGAAAGAGCGTTTTTTCTGACTCACCCTGTATATACTGTCCCGACGTCTCCGTCTGGCGGGTCTGTTAGTTGAGTTGATGTCTAGTTTTGTTGCCTTTTTTTTTTTTTTTGGTAGAGTTGTGTTGGCCTCTTTTAAGGGCCCTATAACTCTTTTTTCAGTCATCTGTTTTGTAGAGATTTTTTCTCTGGGAAATCAATCCTTTTTTCCAGAACTTTAAACCTGTGTGTTGTGCTTTGACTGCTTGGTCCACGACAGCAATGTTTGTTGCATTTCAATGATGTAAAGGTCAGTTTAATGCGACGTGGCCGTTCAGACTGAAGTCGCTTTGCAAAATATCGGATATGTATCGGATTTAGGACCACATGAAAATGATTTGAAAAAAAAATCTGATTTGTGCTGTTCAAACTGTAACAGATCGGTCACATATGAGCAAACAAATCGGATTCAGGCCACATTTGCCTGCAGTGTGAACGTAGCTTAACAGTACCATATGACCAGAAGGGTTGTAACGGTGCACTCGATTGTACCAAACTATTTCAGTTCAGGGAGGTGCACCGAATGAATACATGTAGCCTATGTGAAGAACGCAAACATTCGGGAAGCAGAGTGGACACAAGCAGAACCCATGTGCAAAACAAAACAAAACATGACAACTGAGAGTAGAACAGAGGCACAGAAGCCGGGTCTGACGTTCAAAACATGTTTCACTTTTCAATTTTTGGTTTGTTGCAGCTTTGTAGCAAAAAAAAGTCCACGGGTTCCTATATCCTCCTGAGACCCAGCAATGCATTTTTGTCTTCTGCAAGGGACAAGAGTTTCACAGCTTTATTGAAAAAAAAAAAAAAGAAAATTCTGTCCACTGCAAAGGACATTTCATGAAAATTTTAAAAATGCATCTGAAAAAACTGTTGAATTGTGCTGTTTCCAATAAATGCCATTATTTAATGTAAAAAAAAAAGGCAAATCTTGTACTTTCCCGGGTCTCAGGAGGTTATAGCAAAAAGGTTTTTATTTTTACACTCAAGTTGGCAAAATCAAGTGAACCTGCTCCTCTTCTCCTTCACCGTCTGCCTCTGCTGCAGTGTTACTGTGAGGTCACGTTCACAGCACCTCAAGGAATACTGCGAGGCGTTCAAAAACACTCAGTAAATTACAGTGTTCGCCATAAACGAACATTGAACATTCAAAAATACAAAAATACATAACATGTGGGGTGCCTGTTGATGCACAAATGACTGCAATATTTTGTAGAAATGCCCTGGGTCCTACAGGTAGTTACGGAAACAGCCCCCCCCCCCCATACCCCCCTCCTTCAATTGTACCATAAATGGATCAAACCGAAGACCCCCGTACCAAAAACATACCAAACTGAAATTTTTCTGTACCGTTACACCTCAGACTGTGTATTGGCAAGAATCTGGAGATACAATACAAATCACAATACTAGGATCACGACACGATATATCAGGATATATCATGATACTGTTAAAAATGCATTTTTTTTTTGTTTCTTTTTTAAAAATAATTATTTACTCGAAGAACTGAATTACACCAGAAATATGCACAAATACGAAACACATTTTTATTTGATCACAACAGGATCTAATGCTACATCACAAAATTTTCCTGTGTTAAAACTTAAATTCTGTTTTACAGACATTACAGTTTAAGATCCTGTTCAAATGTTCATATTCTATTAGTTCAGAACTAACATCATAACATTATTTTTGTGCAATCCCAACAAAGGAACTAACACTGTTGGATAAAACAGTGTTAAATAAAAATAAATAAAATATAAACAAAAAAGAAAAACAAAAATTAACCTCCACAATTAGGGATGGGAATCAATAAGAATTTAACGATTACGATTCCATTTCATAAGGAACTGAATCGATAAGCAAAATCGATTCAGTTCCTTATCGATTCTCATTGGTTGAGGGAATAAAAAAGTACAAACGGGTGTGTTTCCATTAAATGTCTTTATATTTCCATCTCTGCACAGAAAATCTAACATATACAGTATGTACAAATAATAAGAACAGATGACGCTGGACTCAGTTGTGGGGGGGGGTACAGTGAAAGTGAAACTAAAGACTCTTTACTAATTCCTCTATTGCCACATTTCTACTACGTGGAACCGGTTTGACTCAGCTTGTCTCCTGTTGTTGTGCACTTCATTTCCTTTCCCCTACCTTCGGAAACTTGTATTTGAGGAGTTACGACATTTGTTGCCTGCACCGGAACCGGAACTGGGCCTGGATGACGTCCTGCTAGATTCACAAGTTCCACTAAGTAGCAAATCAAATGAATCACATGCTGTGGACAAATGTTTGAGCATATTGGAGGGATTCCACCCTTTTGAAGAAATGGAAGCTTTGCAAGTGCTACAAGTGGACCTGGTGTCGTCTTTTTGGACCGTTTCTGTCTCAACGCCATGTTGTCTACGTTCTGACCAAAAACAATGTGTTGCGCTTTCCGCCCGGACGTTTGAGGGAGATGACCGCATTGAATGTGGTGTTGAAATAACAACGAACTCGCTGTGTTTTCCTCACTCGTACGGTGTTTATTCAACAGCCGCCATTACAACACTCACCTTCACGGTGCACATGCGCACAACTACTTCCTTCCAGACAACATGAATCGATCAGGCATGAAACATCGAACAAACTGTATTTTACTTGTTCCAAACAAAACCTTTTCTAAATGCATTTAATTTTTAAACAAAATATGTAACGACTTTAATTACTAGTTTTAAATGTAAAATTAAATTATATAAACCTATATTTTCCCTTATTAATTAAATATAAATGTAATTATACAGTACCTGTGTACTTCAGTAATGACACATATAAATCTATAATAATACCTGAAAACAAATAAATGTTTTAATGAGCTATGAAGAACATTTCAAAAAAAATAATGCGTCAAGGCATTTTAACCTGTCACAAATGCAGTGTATATGTGACATCATCACGCATGTGCGATGAAGGCAGAATCGATAAGCAGAATCGTTAAGCAGACACACAAACGATTCCAAGGAATCGAGCTACTGGGATCTGGTTCTAAAAAGAACCACTTCTCGATTCCCATCCCTATCCACAATATCTGCATTTGAATAAATACCTAAAAGTATCGATACAGTACTTTTTAATACCGATACAGTATTGTGAAATGAAATATCGCGATATATTGCAGAACCGATACTTTTTTACACCCCTAATGACCAGTGTATGGAAATTTGTGATGGAGTTTTCCTTTACAAACTTCAGACACGGCAGCATTCACACAGGAGGATTCAGATCCCAGACCACCTCCACATACAAGATGTCCCCAGGTAATTCCAGCCCCATGAGAATCAGGCTTAATGCGTACCTTCAATCAGTCCCTGTGGCACAGATTCAACTGGGCACATTAGTAATAAAGTACAGCTGAACATGGGTGATTGGATAGTCAAGTGAGCAGTAAGTCCCATTTTAGTTCCATGGTGGCCAGACCATTTACCACATCCAACTCTTCTATACTCTCTTCTGCCATCTGTCTCTCTTCACTGACACTGTCTAAAAAAAAAAAAAAAAATCTTAATGTTCTTGACCAATTTTACTGCTACAGCTCTGGAAAAAAAAAAAAAAAAAAAAAAAAAAAAGACACTACTGCAAAATGATCAGGTCCTTTGATTTGACCATTTATAGGTACATCTCAAAAAATTAGAATATCATGAAAAAGTTAAATATTTTGTGTCACTCATTTCAGAAAGTGAAACCCATATATTATATAGACTCATTAGACATAGAGTGAAATATTTCAAGCCCATTTTCTTGAAATTTAATGATTATGGCTTACAAATAACGAAAATCCAAAATTCAGTGTCTCAGAAAATTAGAATATTGCACAAAATCGATATAAAAAGGATATTTTAAACAGAAATGTCAGGCTTCTGAAAAGTATGTTCATTTCTATGGACTCAATACTTGGTTGCGCCTCCTTTTACATGAATTACTGCATCAAAGGCTTGTGGCATGGAGGTGATCAGCCTGTGTTACTCCTCAGGTGGAATGGAAGCCCAGGTTGGTTTGATAGTGTCCTTCAGGTTATCTGCATTGTTGGATCTGGTGTCTCGCATCTTCCTCTGGATAATATTCCATAGATTCTCTATGGGGTTCAGGTCATGCCAGTTTGCTGGTCCATCAGTCACAGTAACACCATGGTCAATGAACCAGCTTTCGGTACCTTTGGCAGTGTGGGCAGGTGCCGAGTCCTGCTGGAAAATGAAATCGGCATCTTCATAAAGTTTGTCAGCAGAAGGAAGCATGAAGTGCTCTAAAATGTCCTGGTAGATGGTGACATTGACTGTGGACTTCAGAAAACACAGTGGACCAACACCAGCAGATGCCAAGGCAGCCCAAATCATTGGATCAATCCAAATATTGATAGTATCGATACCAAGCTGGTTTCGGTATCAGATCAATACTAGCGTGGTAAGATCGACACTGTAACCCTTTCATGCATAGTGGTCACTCCAGTGGACAGCTATTCTACAGCTGTTCTCTTGCATATGCATGGATTTTGTTGTTCTTTTCTTTTTTTTTTTTTGTTTTGTTTTTACACATATCTTTATTAAAGTTTTAAGACACTACAAATCTTTTCTGGCATGAATTGGTAACATTATGTAGCATAAACCCCCAGAACCACAAGCCCTCCCCATAGTTTTCACACAATTTATCAGTAAATACATGTTTCTGTGCGTCAAAAATTAAACGTGTGGTGTCCAGCTGGGTGGACATTTTTGCAACTTCATGAAAAATATGCTCAGAAGATTTTTTTTTTCATTATTAATTTTTTTATTTATCTATTTTTTTGTTATTTTTTATTTTATTTATTTTTTTATATTATTTCTTTTCAGAAGAAAATTTTAAATCGCATTGTTTTTTTCATGCCTAAAGAGGAATAAAAACACTCAGTAAAAAAAAATTTGATTAAGGTTCTCATAATTCGTGCATGAAAGGGTTAATTTCAGTTTTTCTATGCATTGCTGTAGTTTCATCAAAAAGGAGCGCCGTGTGGTTATATTTTCAGGATGAAAATGAGACAACAGCAAGCTGAAAAATTTGTAAAAAGATTATAAAATACAGATGATTTTGATTTAATTTTTGTATCGCAGTTTCTGAACACTACCTGAAAAAGCCAATATGTAGCATAGTTCAGAAAGTTGACCTGATTGAGCAAAATTAATGGGATTTTTGGATTCAGCACACCAAAATTACCCTGAATCAACTCATAAAACTTAAACAATAAATTTGTGGTTGACCAGTGTAATCCATTAAAAACAGTAGCACCAACAATGGCTGTTATTCTGAGTAAGTGAATGTTGTAGGGGCTTAATACACACTCTTTAGGCAGATTTTTTTAATACAAGAAGCCTTTCGATGTGAAACATTTATGATTTCCATCCTTAACAGCAAAGCCACCACAGTAAAGAGCACTCTCTAACAGGGCTACTTTACAGTGTGAGATTAGCCACATCTTTTTATATGATAATGACTTCATCGCGTAGTTTCCTTCAGTGCCGTTTGTGCCGTGACACACAAACAGAACATATAGTATATATATTCCCCCTATAGCATCTGCCAGTCCCCCACTTGAAAAGCATTAAAAGGAGCAGCTTCAGTGCCAAAGAAAACATTACATGCATGCATAATTTACACGAGCATAGCTTTGTTTCTGTACTGAAGCTCCACAGTTTTGCATTTGGTACAAAGAGCTGTTTATCCATCTCTGTTTCACCATCAGCAGTCGCAGCTCGCTTCCACTTGCCAAGTACATCCTGACAGGGAAGGGAATTAGCAAGTGATGTTTCACAGTTATTGTAACAGACAACACAAACAAGAGTGAGACGGAGACCATCTGAAGACACAGGACCAAAGGGTTATGCTTAAGTTTTTGTGTGACATGTTTTAAAAGGATAATCATGTCTGATTAGTAGGACAGTCTTGATTAGAATGAAATACAGGGTGTGACAGTTGTGCTCATAAGTTCACATACCCTGACAGAATGTGTGCATGGAATGGTCTTGGATGTTCCGACATGACCATGACCCAAAACACAAGGTCAAGTCCACCTGTCATTGGCTACAGCAGAAAAAAGTGAAGATGAAGGAGTGGCCGAGTATATTTTTCTCATTTCAAGTCCAAATATTTCATCACACTTAAAATAAGACAGAATCACCTAAAGCACAGGTGTCAAACTCCGGTCCTTGAGGGCCGGTATCCTGCATGTTTTAGATGTTTCCCTCTTCCATCACACCTGACGGTCGTTATCAGGCTTCTGCAGAGCTCGATGATAGGCTTATCATTTGAATCAGGCGTGTTGGAAGAGGGATACATCTAAAACCTGCAGGATATCGGCCCTCAAGGATCTGAGTTTGACACCCCTGACCTAAAGAGTAACTTCAATGAGATATAAGAACAGATTTTTTGACAATAGATCTGGAAAGTCTTATTTCAAGAAATCTTACCAAGATAATTTTCACTTGTTCCGTAGGCAGATTTTTTTGCTTGAGTTAAGTAAAAAAAAAATAAAAAATAAAATAAAATAAAAATGTATAATAATAATAATACTAATAATAATAATAATAATAATAATAATAATAAAGCAATAAAAAATCTGCCAATGAAACAAGTGAAAATTATCTTGGTAAGATTTCTTGAAATAAGATTTTCCAGATCTATAGTCTAAAAATCAGTTCTTATATCTCACTGAAGAGTTACTCTTAAGTGATTATGTCTTATTTTAAGTGTGATGAGATATTTGGACTAAAAAAAAAGAAAAATACACTTGGTAAGAGTTTGATTTTTTTCCAATGTGTGGAGTCTGTAGGCACTTTAATTTTTAATTGTATTTTAATTGCATTTTAAAATTGTATTTTATTTGTACTTTTAATTGCTTTTAACCCTATAATGCCAAGCGTATCATATTTGATACATGAGTCAAGATCAATTGTCTAAAAATAAGTTGTTACATCTCTAAAAGATACTCTTTAGGTGATTATGTTTTATGTTCATTTCAGGATATATTTTGTTGAAAAAGTCATTTATTCCTATTTTTTTTTCCTGATTTTACATAATAATCTTTGTATTTACTCTAAAATCCATGTAGTTTGGCAAATGACAGTGGATGTAGACACTTAGTTTTTTGTACATTTAAGGATATATTTTGTTGAAAAAGTCACTTTTTCCTTTTTTTCCCTTTTTTTTTATTTGCAAGAAGTGACATATATTTACATAACCCACATTTCCCACAACAATAGTGGACAACACATAACATGTAACATATACAAAGATTATTGGACATATGAAGACGAAGAAATTACACAGACCTTACAAAGAGAGCAACATTTTGACAAAGACATGGTCAACTTGGGGGGTGGGGGGTGGGGGGTGGGGTGATTGAACTGAATAATTGAATGAGATAATCTATATGGTCTGAAGATATAACAATTAGAATGGAGTTTTAGGTAGTATGGTTTGGGTGTAGGGGTAGGTGTAGGCTATTTTTTCCTGATTTTACATAATAACCTTTGTATTTACTCTGAATTTTTATGAACATCTACATGATCAGTAAAATAAATCTAGAAAAATACCTGATTTTAACTGAAAAATACAAAATGCAGAGGATAATATTTTCATGAATGGTGATAAATCACATTGAAAAGACAAAACAAATTAAAAAAAAAAAAAAAAAGGAAGTCGTGACAAAAATAGTTGGGGGTTTGAGGTGTTAAGGTTGACGTTTTGTATTATGGTATGTTTGAGCTCTTCCATCAGTCCATCAGTTTAATTTTTAATTTAGCCTTGTTCCATTGGCAGATTTTTTTCTTTTTCTTTTTTTTTTTCTTTGCTTAATTCAAACAAAAAAAAATCTGCCTGTGGAACAAGTGAAAATTAACTTGGTAGGATTTCTTGAAATAAGATTTTCAAGATCTATTATCTAAAAATAGGTTCTTATATCTCACTGAAAAGTTACTCTTTAGGTGATCATGTCTTATTTTAAGTGTGATGAGATTTTTTGACTAGAAATGAGAAAAATCCACTTGGTAAAAGCTGATTTTTTTCCAGTGCATCTCAGTCTCCTGACTTCAATATCGTTGAACCACTTTGGGGAGGTCTCAAACGTGCAGTTCATGCAAGAAAACCCAAAATCTTAAAGGAACTGAAGGTGTTTTTGCCAAGAAGAATGGGCAGCTTTACCATCTGAGCAAATAAAGAGCATCATCCACAATGAAAACAAAAGAGTTCAAGCTGTCATTGATGTTAAAGGGGCCAAAACAGAGGATTAAAAACTATGTATGTATGTACACTTTGGATCAGGGTCATCTGAATAGTTTCTTTTTGCTAATAAATGGCTTCATCCAACCACTAGCCACGAGTGACAGAAAAGTTTTTGTATTATCATTCAAATTCTCTGAAAAATGGCCAAAAGAATCACAAATTCTACTGGAGTATGTAAACTTATGAGCACAACTGTAGAACTGACATGGAGAGAATTAAAGTTTGCTGCCTTTTAACTGGGTGAACTCAGCCAGTTTCACTAATGCAACAAAAGAACCAGTGCATTAAGACAAGAGCAATCAGGGACTCATTTGGCGTTTGTGCTCTTGAATTATGATCTGCAGCTTGATTGTGACTCATTAGATGATTTCATTAAGTCAGTGAAACATAAAATTTCAATTAGGATGAAGTCAGTGTGTCACAGCCGAATATATAAATGTTTAACTTCGGTCATTAACTCACTCATATATATACGCTTCCACTTCACATTTGCTTTTGTGTCTTCAATCTGTCTGGGTCAAGAGTTCCACAATAGTTTTCCACCCAAAGACGTCCCATCAGTCAAACTGAAGGGCAAAACATGGTCCAACACAGCTGAGTAAACCAGCGGGAGTTTATAGTGATCTTTACAGATGAAAGAAGCAGCGATCCGTGGATATTGACATGTGACTGGAATTCGCTTTGGTGACATATTTTCATGGAAAAATGTAGCCATAAATAAATAAATAAATAAATAAATAAATAAAACAGTTGTGGAAAAATTTTTAGACCACCCCTTGTTTTCTTCAGTTTCTTGTTCGTTTTAATGTCTGGTTCAACTAAAGGTACATTTGTTTGGACAAATATAATGATAACAACAAAAATAGCTCATAATAGTTTAACCCCTTCATGCACGAATTATGAGAACCTTAATCAAATTTTTTTCCTGAGTGGTTTTATTCCTCTTTAGGCATGAAAAAAACAATGTGATTGAAAATTTTCTTCTGAAAAGTAAATTTAAAAAAAAAAAAATAATAATAATTTTTAAAAATTAAATATATACAGAGTGGGGAAGCAAAATTTACAATGAACATTTAGTTGTTTTTTCTCAGCAGGCACTACGTCAATTGTTTTGAAACCAAACACATATCGATGTCATAATCATACCTAACACTATTATCCATACCTTTTCAGAAACTTTTGCCCATATGAGTAATCAGGAAAGCAAACGTCAAAGAGTGTGTGATTTGCTGAATGCACTCGTCACACCAAAGGAGATTTCAAAAATAGTTGGAGTGTCCATAAAGACTGTTTATAATGGAAAGAAGAGAATGACTATGAGCAAAACTATTACGAGAAAGTCTGGAAGATACTATTAAAGAAGAATGGGAGAAGTTGTCACCCCAATATTTGAGGAACACTTGCGCAAGTTTCAGGAAGCGTGTGAAGGCAGTTATTGAGAAAGAAGGAGGACACATAGAATAAAAACATTTTCTATTATGTACATTTTCTTGTGGCAAATAAATTCTCATGACTTTCAATAAACTAATTGGTCATACACTGTCTTTCAATCCCTGCCTCAAATTATTGTAAATTTTGCTTCCCCACCCTGTATATATAAATAAATAATAATGAAAAAAAATAAATCTTATGAACCTATTTTTCATGAAGTTGCAAAAATGTCCACTCAGCTGGACACCACACGTTTAATTTTTGACACACAGAAACATGTATTTACTGATAAACTGGGAGAAAATTATGGGGAGGGCTTGTGATTCTGGGGGTTTATGCTCAGGAGAGATCTGCATAATGTTACCAATTCATGTCAGAAAAGATATGTAGTGTCTTAAAACTTTAATAAAGATATGTGTCAAAAAAAAAAATAAAAAAAATCCATGAATATACAGGAGAACAGCTGTAGAATAGCTATCCACTGTAGTGACCAGTGTGCATGAAAGGGTTAATTTCAGAGCTGATATCTATCCATTTTCCATGTTTTCTTGATAATAACCAAAATCACTTCAGTTCTTACATCAATATCTATGGCATTGTACAGACAAAAACAGTGCTTTTAGTCATTCTATGTTTTCTTTTCTGTCTGTTTTAGTCACATGATCCACACAGGAGTTAGTACTTGATTGCACAACCGTTGTCTTTGATGGTCTAATAATTTTTTCTGTATCTGTAATGAAATGGCAAAATCTAGAACTGAAAAAACATTTTCGTTTACTGAAATATATAAAAACTACAATTAAAAGAAAAAATGATAGCTATTTGAAACTGTATTGTGTGTTTATAAAACTAAAACGTATAAAAAAAAAATATGGATAAAATTCCCTTCGTTTTTGTCTTTGTCAATGTCAGATTGATACGAGATCAATTTATTTTGCTCAAGTAATTTTAGCTGGCGTCCCCACTTTACCTGGAAACACAGAGCACAGGTGTCAAACATGCGGCCCAGGGGCCAAAACCAAAACCAAAATATAAGCAAAAATGAAAAACAAATAAAAAAAAAAAAAAACCTCCACAATATCTGCATTTGAATAAATACCTAAAAATATCGATATAATATTTTTTAATATCGATACAGCATTGTGAAATGAAATATTGTGATATATTGCAGAACCAATATTTTCTTATGAGCAGCGCCCCCTGGTGGATTAATTGAGAAACGCTCATTCCAACACATTAAATGTCAGTAGCAGCACTTTGTTCCAGTCAGACTAATGACAACGACAATAAAGCACATTTACAAAAGGAACTAAGAACTGGAATGGGATTATTAAGAACTCGTATTGGTACTCGGTATCGGCAAATACTTAAATGTAAGTACTTGTACTTGTACTCGATCTGGAAAAAAGTGGTATCAGTGCATCCCTAATTATAACCTTGATCTGTAGCTGGACTCTACTGCCCTTACTCCTTTCTCCATACATTCTCTCTCCTCCCAATATCTCAATCAATAAAAGTAAATATTCCTCCAGCATTATGTTCTCCTCTAATCTATGGCTATTAGAGTCAAATTGATAGGAAAAACGTGTGACATGTGTGAACACACTAGTTTCTGGTTTAGTAGCTGGTAAAGGTCATCGGTAATGATCCCCTTCCTCTGATCACAATCTGTGTCCAGGCAAACATTTAGTCTGTGGCTGTAGATCTGTAGTGGATAATCAGCAGGCGGCAGAGACTCCAGCCGTTATTATCGACGGCTGCTTAAGGAAGCATGTCTTTATAATTACATGTGCTGCCCAAACATGCTGTGTGCTGCAATGACAAGAAAGAGAAACAAAAAATGCGGTCAGGGTTGTGGTCAGTGAATGAAGATGAAAGTTTGAGTTTGAAATGTTTCAGCTCTGAAAAACATATTTACTTTCATGTCGTTTTGGGTAGTTTTATTCTAATCCTATTGATTGGAAGTAAGTAAGTGTTATTTATAGAGCACTTTTCACAGATAGGGAGTCACAAAGTGCTTTACGGTGCAAGATACAATTAACCCTGTAAAGCCTGAACCATTGAATTGTTGACAGAAAATTCCAGATCTTTGAAACTGGAGCCTTTATTGGTCCTTCTGAACAACCAAAAAAAAAAAAAAAAAAGAAAATTCAAATATTAATTTCCATGTATGAGTTTCTATTTTGTATCATATTTGATACATTGGGTCTAAATGCTCAGATATTATTATTTTTGAACAAATAAAAACATAATATAACACCAATATGTCTAACAAATTGATAATTATTTTTCAAAATTGTCACAGTTCTTCCTCCTTCCTCATTAATGACAGTCTTGTAGTGTCACTGGAAAGGCCTCTGGTGAACAAATTCCTCCCCCTGGTGGATTATCTGTGTGTTGCATGTATCTAATTGTATACATCAGGTTTTCAAGAAAAAAAGCATCACACTGATCATGTAGAGGGCTTAAAAACTCATGTGTCAAATATGATACATTTGGCATTATAGGGTTAAAAGCAATTAAAAATACAAATAAAATACAATTTTAAAATGCAATTAAAATACAATTAAAAATTAAAGTGCCTACAGACTCCACACACTGGAAAAAATCAAACTCTTACCAAGTGTATTTTTCTTTTTTTAGTCAAAATATCTCATCACACTTAAAATAAGACATAATCAAGATAATTTTCACCTGTTCAGTTCGCAGATTTTTCTTGCTTAATTCAAGATTTTTTTTTGCTTAATTCAAGCAAAAAAAAAAATCTGCCAATGGAACAAGTGAAAATTATCTTGGTAAGATTTCTTGAAATAAGATTTTCCAGATTTATTGTCTAAAAATCAGTTCTTATATCTCACTGAAAAGTTACTCTTTAGGTGATTATGTCGTATTTTAAGTGTGATGAGATATTTTGACAAGAAATGAAAAAAAAAAAAAAAAAAACAATTGGAAAGATTTAGATTTTTTTGCAGTGCACTGCAAATTATTTGGTTCTTACAAAGATTAAAAAAAATAATAATTTGTTTTGTTTTAAGAGTTAATTTCTTATTTTAAGTGTTCATACGTCTGTAGACATGCTTATTTCAAGACTTAATTCAAGAATCTTGTCAAGTGAAATTCTCTTGCTGCATGAACTGACATATTCACTTGTTTTGAGTTCCTTTTTTCACAGATTTTGTGTTTTTATCTTGCTTTCAGGCACCCTTTTTGCCGTGCAGAGATTTCCATGTCATATTTCACTCTGTTATTGTAATTTGTCCATGACTTTACCCTTATTTGCACAAATTAGTACAATCTATTTCTCATCTACCTCTAATAATTAACAATAATTGCACAGGTCATCTGCTGATCTCAATCAAGTTCAATCTGTCCTCCATAATTTGCAACAAAAGATTAAAACAAAAAACAAAAAAAAACAGCGTGTAGTGCCTCAAATTGCACTAACTACTGTGTCCAAATCAACATCCAGGTGATTTTTTTTTTTTTTTTTTTTCCCCAGGGGATTTTTTTTCCTTCCCTAACCCATTTTTCCCCCCACTTTCTTAATCAGGACCTATAGAGGCTGCACTGGTAATTCTAAATGACAATTCTGCTACTATGTTGGGTGCAAATTCAGGAAGCTCATGAAGCTACACAGCATGGAGAACCAACCCCATAATGAGCAAAACATAAAATAGATGAGATGCAGGGCAGCATGTGGTGAGTAAGGAACATGTTTTCTATCTTTCAAGGCGCCACTTGAAACACAGATGTGTGTATAGAGGGGGGGTTCTTATGGTGGTTCTGTGTTTTGTTTGTTTTTTTTCCCCCTCAATCTGTTCCCTACTTATCATATTTATTCGTACTTATTGTTTTCTGTTTCTGTTTTGCTTATTGCCAAGATGGAACTATTTACCAAGTTCGGTTTATGGTGGGTTATTATTTAAAGTGTCATGGACTATCAGCTGTAGTGGTTGTAGTAGGAATGAGAGAGTAAGAATGCATGCAGGATGTATTTTGTCCACCAGGTGGCATTGACAAGTTCATTTTTACACTGTAAAATGTCCCACCTAAGACAGGTAATAGTACTAAAAAGTAAATTTAATTGTGTTTAAGTGCACACACTGAGCAATGAATGAAATGATTTGATACATAAACTGTATCCTGCAAAACCTGTACACTCATTTTGCATTTTAAACATATCTTTTATTTATATCCTCTCATTTTCTGTGTTATAAAACATATCATTATGCTCATAATAATATGCTAATTAATTTTATATATGTATTTACATTCTTGGCACGTGATTGACAGTAATAAAGACAACATACCTAGACAAAGTGATAAATGGGCAAATGAAAACTACACATTTTAAATGAAAACTACACGTGGTAATAAGCCAGTTTATGATTTTGGAAAGCATGAATAATTTGGAATAAAGTATTATCAAAGCATAAGTATGCATTAAAAATATGGTTTTGCAAAAATACTGGAAATTTAAAAGTCCATAAAACTCTGAAAATATTATGAATTTAATTTAAGATCATATTGAAAGGATGATTAATATTATTTATTGGTAAGATATTACAAGTGTTGGATCTTAGCTGTCATTAAATTCATATATTTGAATAGAGGAGGTCATAATTATCACAGATGTTTTTATCTGATTTAATTCATCCAAATGTTTATTATCAAAAAGATAAGGCTTGTCTGTGCTAAACTCCACTTTACCTTTGGTTTTAATTGTAGTTGAAAACAGTACAGATATTTTTAATCATTCTAATCAACATAAACATACATAAAACCTATGTCTACACAGGCTTATATACTGACTTTCCCCTGCAAACGCTTTGATAATATATCCTGAAGTTGAATTTCCATTAACTATAGGATAAGACAAACATTATAAACAAAATAAAAGCATAATAAAACTGCACATGCATGCATGCAAGTCTATAAAAGTAGCTTAAAGACTCCACCAGTCTGAAAATGTCAGCGATAAAAGTAAAATAAAACTGCTTTACAGACACGAACAAGATAAATAAATGAAAGAAAACAATGTCAAATATCAATCGACGTCCAGATCAAAATTGAAAGAGAATATAACATGAAAAGACAGAATAAAAACACATATGTGTGTATGCATGTGAGGCTGTGATGTGCGTCTGAGCGTGTGCCAGAGTCTTTAAGCGTCCGTGTGTTTTCTTTTAGTGCACGAGCGCGTGCGTCTTTAAATATTCTAATCGATGTTTACGACCCCTGGCGAGAGGAGAGCTGTCAGAGTGCCAGCCTCACTGCAGCTGGGGACTCTGCCCACACCTCCCCAACACCCCCCACCCCCTCTCCACCTCCACCTCCACCTCCAAACACACACACTTTGACACACACACACACACCTCTCTCCACTAATTCTCTTTGCTCGCTGTCCCTCTGCAGCTGTCACAGGTTTCTTTAACCTCTAAACACTCCTCCGCCCTGCATCCGTTTCCCCACTCTCAAATCCTCTTCTTCTTTGCATCTTTTTTCTCACTTGCTCAGCCTTGTGTGTGTGTGTGTGTGTGTGTGTGTGTGTAAAAGCATGCATCTGTTTCACTCTCTCTCTCTTTTGGGTTTCAAATCCTGATCCCCTCTCTGCTGCTGCTAGTGCTGCTGCAAGGAAAACTCCACCTACTCAACGCTGTTAATGTAGTCACTGACAGTACAAGCCACTCTCCCTCTCTCTCTCTCTCTCTCTCTCTCTCTCTCACCCCTCACTCTACCTCGCTCTCTCACGGGCATCTCCCCCCCCCCCCCCCTCCTCCTCCCTCCTCCTCTCTCAGCATCCTCCTCTCCTCTCACATCGCTCTCCGGCTCCACTTGCGCTCGCAGCCTCCTCCTGCTCGTCCGCCGCTCTCCTCTCTCCACCTATCATCCTCTATCGCACACACACTCATTGACACACACACATACACGCATGCACACACATAGACACACACACATACATACACACATACACACACTCCCTCTTCGCACTGTCTCCCCTTCTCTCAGTCACTCTGTGCAGACTTGAGGAGCCCCCGAGAGGAGATGATGCTGCTGTGGTGGTGATTCTTTTTGGAGCTGCTTTTTTCTTTTTCTCTCTTTCAAAAAAAAAATATATAAAAATTTTCAGACTCAGAGCAATGTTGATGCAACAGCACCTCTACCCTCTGTGCCGTGTTGATCTTGATCTGCCTGCCTCTTGCCCACAATCAGCCCATTTTGGGGGGATTTAAGCGACACAGAGAGTGCTGTGCCGGCTGTGTGCTCTGCAGTTCTGGTGCACTGGATCTTCTTCTTCTTTCTCTTTTTTTTTCTCCCCTCTGAAGGATGCTAAATTCTTCCCACAAACTGGAATACAACAACAACTACCACTCCTCTTCTTCTTCTTCTTTCTCCTTCTTCTTCTCCTACCGTCCACTTCTCTGCCCCGGCCAGATTGTATAAATCTGAGACAACCCCAGGCATGTCTGAGGGACCCGTGTTGCACATGGAAATGAGCTGCCTGCTGCTGGTTCTGCTGGACTCCAGCTTCTAAAAACCCCAGACTTGAGATTATTTAATAAGGCTCAGAAGAAATTTTGGGGATCCTAAAAGTCTTGAGCTGTGAAAATCTCCTGTATCACTGTTTACAGAGGAGCACCACCTGCTTAACCAGCTCTATGGTTTTCTAAGTTGTCAAAAATTGGAAATTTTGGCATCCGACTAAGAGGTAAGGCTTTTACTTTGACTCCACTGTGTTGCTTTGTGGGTATCTTCACTCCATTCTGCTCCTCCTGATGTGCTCTGTACTTTGGTGAGGAATGCTGGCAGATTTTGTTTGACTGGATGGATTACTCTTTCTCACCCCCCCCCCCCCCCCCCCAAAAAAAAAAACCCTGCATCCACTATCGAGCTGCTGAACAGCCCCCCTTACTCTGTCTGATTAGTCATGACTGGCACCGCTGTGTCCTGTTTATTACGCATCATCCAGCATCTGAAGCAGCGTCCCTCTGTGTCTTTCTGCTCACAAGCTTTTCAGAAACGGTACAGCTGCCGAGAAGCCAGAGGTGTTTTAGTGTTAAGTGGATTTCTAGAAGCACAGAGCATCCAGCGTCTGTTTGTACTCAGTTCGTGCTGGTTTGAGTTCACACAAACCTGCATCTGGAGATTAACTGCAGCTATTTTAAGTTTATCATGTCATTTTTGGAGATGAGGGTTAATGGAATTCATCCCCTGATTCATTTGGAAGAAATGCAGAAGCTTTAGAGTTCTTCAAATGATAGATATGACTTATTTTTGGATGAGTACTGATAAAAAAAAAAATTTTTTAAATGTGTCTGCTACCTGTTATTTTGTCATGCATGTCAGGGATATGAACAGTTCTGGATATGGATGTTCTCTCTTGCTGTATACACCAATCAGTGCGTGTGTGTGTGGGCTTTTCCCTGTCAGATACAATAACGGCATGGTCTATGTATTTGAGATCCAGATGTGGGGTAATTGCATTCAGAGCGTCACCGTACGGTCCGTTCAGTGTCAGCGACTGAATCTGTGTCGAGAAGCCAGAATCAAGCGGCATAAACGACCCAGGAGAGATTACACATCCCGTTTGAACTGATGTTTGCTGCCGCTGAGATGTTCACTCATCAGAAGATGCGAAGTGGATCATGTCTGTGAAAGGAAAATCAGAGCATTTCCAGGTCCGGTTTCACTTGATGAATAAATTTGTAATGAAAAATGACATTTATAGAGTTAAATCTCGTGAAAAATCGAAAATATCCTGCTTGGATAATTTGTTCTTCAAAGACTCCCAGATGTATTATGTGAAATGCAGAGGGACTGAAGCTGTTGGAGAGTCTTTTTTTTAGTGACATAAAGATAAATTAATCCCAATGGGAAATCTAGAAATTACAGGAGCCTACTTATACATAAAATAGGACCATAAAATGACAATAATATGTAGAAAAACATGAAACTGTCCAATAGATAATAAAGATGTGTATAGTGCAATATGTAAAGAAACATGAATGTCCTTTAAGGGGAAGAACTGCAGCGTGCCAAAACAAAAATAGTGCAGAGGGATGGCAATTAGAAGAAATGGATGCCTGTAAAATATCTGTTAAGAGAGTGGCGCTGGAACAAATCTTTACAAGTAATAATGAGCTGATGACGTGGATCAAATTTTTTGCTACATACCATCAAAAGAGGCAAGATCTCCGCTCTCATTAAGAGTCTGAAGCAAAGCAATTAAGCTCGTTCAGATATGGAGGTGACACAAAATCATGCTACTGTCAAGGCACTTTTCTGACGTTGAGGAATTTTCTGAAAATGTTTCGAAACAATGTTGGTTCCGATGACTCTGACAGTGTTAAAAATGCCTGCGGAGTCTTTTCTGTCTCATTTTGTAAAGTATAATTAGATTTTACACAAACTTCTTTTACTCAACTCCTTTGGGTTTGTCTGTTTTATGTATGTTTTTTTTTTCTGAACACCATCTGACTAGAAGACGTTTTAACATCTGACTCTCTTATTCTTTGTTTTGATCCATTTTAGCCAGTTCTAGTAAAGAAAAATACTTTATTTATCTCTTGGGGAATCCAGTTTTAATCAATGTATTGGCTGTTGTAAATTATCGCTACTTACTAAAGAAATCAGTACTTTCACATGTAATATTGACTCAAAAATGGTTTAGTTGATGTAAAAAATTGTCTCCAGAGTCTATGATCAGAGCTGAGTCCAAGGTAATGGTGAGATAATCAATGATCTGCTATAGAGGGGAAAAAAATAGAGGATGCTGTCATCAGTCAATCAGAATGGAGTATTCAATGAAACAGCTCAATATCAAATACCAAAATATACCGAACAACAGCACATGACCATGACAATACAATGAAAATGTATAAAAATCATAGATACAGTACATACAAGATATGACTAACATTATTTTTCCATGTATTTCAAAGTAAAAGGACAGTGATCCAGAATTCCCCACAAAAAAGAATCATGATGGGGTGCACAGATAAAAACAGGGTGCTTGCACAGGTTTTGAAAGTCTTAAAAAGTATGGAATTGTGAAGCACTGTTTTCCAGACCCTGAAAAGTGTGGAATTTTGTGTGAAAGTCTTAATAAAGTATGGAAAGATGTTTCTCATAGTTGAATTTTAGAATATGCTCAAAGGAACAGAATCTTGTAAAATAAGAAATACTTGAGGAAAACAAATGTGTGTATATATATTAACCTTTATTTAACCAGATGTCTGTGTAGGGTCATAACACTGGTCAACAACAAATTTATTGTTTAAATTTTTTGAGCTGATTTAGGATAATTTTGGTGTGCTGAATCCAAAAATCACATTAATTTTGCTCAATCAGGTCAACTTTCTGAACTATGCTAAATATTGGCTTTTTAACATTTTTGCTTACATTTATGGACATTTTCACATCATATGATACAAAATTCTTTCATATTTCTTGTAATAAACGAGTTCTGAAGATTTTACTTTTGCCAATTTATGATTAATGTTTTTTTTTAATATTACAGGTGAATGAAATGGCTTCGACTAGAAGATCTTGCAAAAATAAACCTGACGTATTCTGCTACATCTGCGGTGAATACACCATTGTAACTAACAGGAATCCTGTTAGAAATTTTTTTTTTTTTTCTCTTAAAACCTATTTTGGGTGAGATCTATATAAAAAATCAACTGATAAAGTCACAAAAATGTAATCAATTTTGTGAGAAGATCAAATTTTTCAAAATCAAATTAGCAAAAAAACCTGACCTGATTGAGAAAAACAGATGTCATTTTTTTTTTGATTTAGCGGTGCAAAATGGTCCTAATTCAGTTGAAAAAACCTAGACAACTTGCAAAAAAATTTTTTTTGTAACCCAGTGTAATTTTTCTTGGTAGTTCTTCTCAGTTCAAACGGACTGGTTTCGCTCTTTTGAAAATGTTTCATCTCTCATCCAACAGCAGGGGTCACCAACCCTGGTCCTCACATACTTTAGATATTTCCCTCTTCCAACACACCTGATTCAAACGATAAGCCTATCATCAAGCTCTGCAGAAGCCTGATAATGACTGTCAGGTGTGCAGTAAGAGGGAAACATCTAAAACATGCAGGATAGTAGACTCTGGAGGACCAGGATCGGTGACCCTTGTCCAAGAAACTTCTTCAGTTCTGAAAAAGACATTTTCAAAGGAGCTAAACCAGTCCAGCTGAACTGAGAAGAACTACCAAGAGGAATGATGACCTGGGCAAATGATAACCTGCACAGACATCTTGGGAAGCAATTTGGGACATTTGGACTTGGATGAGAGATGAAACTTTTTCAAAACCAGTTCAGTTGAACTGAGAAAAACTACCAAGAAGAACACATTTATTTAACCAGGTAAGTTTGAGTAGAACTGATTCTCATTTTCAATAATGACCTGGACTTATAGAGATGAACAACCAATCACTCTCACATTCACACCAAGGGGCAATTTAGATAAACCAATTAACCAACTAGTGCATGTCTTTGAATGGTGGGAGGAAGCCGGAGTACCCAGAATGAACTCGCACAAACACGGGAAGAACATGCAAATTCTACACAGAAAGGTTCCTGGTGTTAGAATCAAACTCAGGACCTTCTTACTGTGAGGTGAAGGTGCTATCCACCGAATCACCCACTTTTGTGATTTTCATAAGTTTTGAAATGTTTCTCTCAGTAAAACATAATTTACTGCAAATTATGCTTTCATACATTCATACATTTATTAAAATAACTTTTCTACGACATACAACAGGTACTATCTCAACCAAAAACGTAGACGCGCATGCAAAAGTAGATAAAGTCAAGGTCTTGGGAGGAAAAAATAGCAGTTTTGAAAGTCTGTAATTTTTATTTGGATAAAGAGCAACCACCCTGTAAAAAAAAAAAAAAAAAAAAAAAAAAAAAGTTAAAATGTGCAACTATTGGCAGGACTCAATTTTCTCTTAGTGTCTTTGTAGACCTTCACAAATTAGATAGTTGTCCGTTAAAACAACCAACGTATGCAAAAGTGGATAAAGTCAAGGTCTTGGGAGGAAAAAATAGCAGTTTTGAAAAAGTCTGTAATTTTTATTTGGATAAACAGCAAGCACCCTGTAAAAAAACTAAAAATGTTAAAATTTGCAACTGTTGGCAGGACTCAGTTTTATCTTAGTGTCTTTGTAGACCTTCACAAACTCGACAGTTGTCTATTAAAACAAATATTTAATGGAGAAACTTTATTTCATAGTAAAAATATCCAGCCTACTTCTTGTCTCCATCTTTGTAAATGACCATAGTCACCATCTGGACTCCAGAGGTAAGACAGACCTTCATGAAAACTGCAGATCTTTTCATGTGTTGGAAGATGTTTGTCTGCTAACTACTTTCACGAATATTGTTCAGACCTGGAGACTCGAACACAGAAAACGTCAGCTGTTCTTGACTGTGTGTTTCATGTTTGGGGTATTAGTCATCCATGTGTCCATATGTATATGCGTGGAAAACAAGGCGCTGGTGATGCATGGTAGTGTCTGCAGATGGAATTATATAAAACAGCGTGAATGAGAGCTGCTGGATGGTCCACTGTAGGGACAGGGTGTGAGTGTGTCCAGGTGAGCTGCTGTGGACGTTCATGCCAAGGAGTGGTATTAGTCCGCCTCCTGGACTGAGACCGCTGTGTCTGTTGGCTCATGTGTTCAGTTCAGCGAAACATTGCAGGTTTTTCTTCCCTCCTTTCCTTGAAAATATTTCTATTGGAATTGTGTGCAGCTCTACTTTTGCTGTTGACTGACATTTAACAGTTTGTAAGTTTTAAGGCTTCAACATTCACCCTTTTGTTCACAGAAAAAACAAAAAAAACATGGTATATGATATTTATATCTTTGTTTGGTGTCACCACATTATAAGATGGGTGGGTCTTGAGACTTATGCTGCATTACAAAGTGCTGGGAGGTAGAATACAGTATATCTCACCTGGAGTTAACTACATCCCATCGAAGTATTCCAGGCGATCCATGTCGAACATACACAACAGATACGGAGATCGGAAACCTAAGCTCCCATTGGCTTTGTTACTGAAGAGGCATTTTGACTGTCGACAGTACAGTGTTCTCATATATGCAAACGAAATGGAAGAAGCGAAATGACGGATGAGCTAATTATACATTGAGAAGCTTTTTTTTCATTGTTGTGTTGACGTCACATTATAGTTTGCAGTGAGGTTGAGGCTGGGGCACCGTAAAGGGGGTGGGGTAAATATGACAAATTCATGGGGCCCAGCATTTTCAGGGAGTTTCATTTTTTCATTTTCATTTTCAGGTTAGAAATTTCGTATAAGCTCCACAGTAAAACAGAGGCAAAGAAGCTGGGAGTTAAAGTCAAGTTTACTTTTGTTTTCATGCTTGTTGCGGTTGTTACAGCACATGTGAAACGCACCCTTATCCCTCCAGTTGTTACAGTACGTTTATACACGTCCCTCTCCTCCCCTTGATGAGTGATTTACAGATAAAGTCTTTTCGGAAGGGCCCACAGTGTTTACCTTCCATGGGGTCCACAATTGGTAGCGGCGCCCCAGGGTTGGGGTTCTTCGATCTGGCTGCACTTTGCAAATAGGACCTCTGGCTTGGACAGGTGTCCCAATGCATTTTACAGAGTTGGACGTCGGAAACTTCCAATCTCCCACGACTCTGGAATGCAGCATTATTCACCAATTCCAACTCAATCCTGACCTAAACTAATCTTCTGTCCAAATCTTCCTATAGTGTGAAGGGTTTAGTCGTAATCTCCCCAACATGACATTATAAAATATGCTAACAGTAATAGCACGGATTGATGTTAAAGTCAAACATGTTAAAAACTGAGCAGAAGCCAACTATAGCCAATGAGAATAAGTAGAGTGAAAGGTAATACCAACCAGAAGTTGGTATTGCAAAACAAAAATAGCAAAAAAAAAATGTCAAATGCACAAGCGATGCTAACTCAGGCATGTCTGGATTGTGACTTTTTCATGCCGCAAGACGTATAATTGCCCGTTTTTATGACATAATGTCTGATCTGACCTATGCATTTATGTATCTACATTCTGAGTTCTGACATTTGCAAATCCTTAAGCATGCACCAACTACTGCCAGAGGTGCTGCTAGCAATTGTGGGCCCCATGAAAGATAAACGTTGTCGACCCTTTATAAAATTCAGCATCTTCTTGATCTGTGTGTGCATGGTATACATTGGGGTGCAGTCCATAAGTAATGTAACTTACGCTGGCATGAACCTGAAACTTAGAACGCTTCCAACGTCTGACTCCTGACTTCTATGCCTCTATTGTACAGCGTATCTTACACGAAACTACACTAAACTCGGGCATGTCTGAATTGGAACTTTTTCATGCTGCAAGACATATAATTGCCAATTTTTATGACGCTATGTTTGATCTGACCTATGCATTTTCTCAAATGCATTTATCTGTCTACATTCGGAGTTCTGACATTTGCAAATCCTTAAGCGTGCACCAACTACTGTCAGGGGCACCGCTAGCAATCGTGGGCCCCATGAAAGATAAACGTTGTCGACCCTTTATAAAATTCAGTATCTTCTTGATCTGTCAGAGCGTGTGTGCGTGGTATACGTTGGGGTGCAGTCCATAAGTAATGTAACTTACGCTGGCGTGAACCTGAAACTTAGCATGCTTCCAACGTCCGACTCCTGACTTCTATGCCTCTATTGTAGAGCGTATCTTACAAGAATTTACACGAAACTCGGGCATGTCTGAATTGGGACTTTTTCATGCTGCAATACATATAATTGCCAAATTTTATGACGCTATGTCTGATCTGACCTATGCATTTTCTCAAATGCATTTATCTATCTACATTCGGAGTTCTGACATTTGCAAATCCTTCAGCGTCATGGGTGCTACTAGCAATTGTGGGCCTCATGAAAGATAAATGTTGTCGACCCTTCATAAAATTCAGTATCTTCTTGATCTGTCTGAGCAGTGTGTGTGTGTGTGTGTGTGTGTGTGTGTGTTAGTTATACATGGGGGTGCAGTCCATAACTAACATAACTTAGGCTAGCATGAAACTGAAACTTTTTTGTTTTGTTTCATATTTTTATTGATGTGTATACCAGAGAATTAAAGGTACATACCAATAGCATGGCACACTGATGTCAACATTAACCAGGTTTGTAAACACTATTACTTTTAGATATGCATATTTTTTTTAGGAACAAATAACAACGAAACCCGACAAACAATACAATGAAAAGAATACTAAGACATAGTCTGAGTAAAAAAATGAAACTGGTGATTTAAACATAAGAAAATAAATAAATAATAATTTTTTAAAAAAAAGGGGAGGGGGGGTTACATTGTCTCAAAAAAAAAAAAAAAAATTAAAAAAAAAAAAAATTAAACGGTTTCCATTTATTGTAGAATTTGTTCAAGTTTTCCCATTTTGAAAATCTAACTTTCTCTACTTTTAAAAGGGACTTAACCTCATTCATTCATTGTGTGCTGGAAGGGGCTGTTGTAGATTTCTAATTAAGAAGGCGATGGCGTTTAGCAATTAGGGAGGTAAAAGCTATGTGAAACTGACACTTAACATGCTTTCAATGTCAAACTCCTGACTTCTATGCTTCTATTTTACAACGGATCTTCCACGAAATTTTCACATCTTCTAACCTGCATCCACTGGATCCCCTCCACTGCTCTATGGGCCCCCCACAAATGCTGGGCCCCATGAATTTGTCATGTTTACCCCCCTTTTAGGGTGCCCCAGACTACTGTCATTTTCTAAACACAACAAAAATATCATAACTATATTTTTCTGTGTTTTAGCCTCAGTCATGAATAGTACGATCAACCAAAAAAGCTACACAGGACCTCAAACAACGGTCACGTAAAGTCTATCTTCAGGAGCTTTTACTCAGGAGAAGCTTTTGCTTTTGGTCTGGATCCACTTGTTAATGAAGTGCTACAAAGGTGACACAAAAAAAGCTAATTTAGAATATTGATCTGGTTTGGCTGAAAGGCTAACAATAAAGGAGCTCCACTCAAAAATGGTGTCAAAAAATTCCTTTCTTGCTGATAATGTGGATAATGTGGATGCAGCATTTTATTACCTTGAACCAAATCCAAAATGCAGCCCTGAAATAAAATGCCGCAGAGATTAAAGCAGTGCAAACAGGCTAAACGTGGCAACACCTTTCATTAAATTAAAAGACTGCAAGAAAGGAGAAAGTGAGTTAGAGAGGAAAAGGAGAGGGAGGTGAGAGAGATGACACTGCATGAAATCTAGACGTAGAAAAGGGATTCAGGGAGCGGTGTGCAGAGTGAGGCTGGAAGAAAAAAAAAAAAAAAAAAAAATGTCAACGTGAATAAAGTCCCCGTCGGAACCCAGCAGCGTGATGATGGACGCTCGGACAAGACAGCTGGTAAAGAAACATGAATAATGAATTTTAGGAAAGGTGTAGCGATGAATACTGCAGCAACACAGAAGAAGAAGAAGCTCCGAGGCTTTTCTCCTTCTACTTCATGAATTACTTAGACTGAAGAGTAACCCCGACTCCCTTCAATTATACACACACACACACACACACAAAAGATGCCTAACAACATTAGAGCGCAGTCACCTGAAAGTCAGTAAAGTTGATTTGAAGCCAGAGGACGAGCTGAGGCGTCCTTCAGCATCTCAGCACCTTAAACAAATCAAGTCATTTTAGAGGTCTGATGACAGCTTTCACCGTCCTTGTTTAGCCTTGAGACTCACACTTTAATGGGTGTGATTGTGGACGATGTGTGAGTCTTTGTTTTGAAGATGAAAATGATATCAAAACGTGTTTCCGTGCATTACTGCACTGTAAAAACAAACAAAAAAAAAAAAACAGTAAAAAAAAATTGTATTATTCCAGCAGCAGGGGTGCTGAAAAAATATTGTAAAATAACGGAAAATAACCATCTAAAAAAACCCAGTAATTATCCATAATTAAAATGCAGTTTTTTTGCCCTAACTTTACAGGAGATTTTGCTTTTTTTAAATTTTTCTTTAACTTTTTAATGTTTAATAAAGAATATTTTCATGTATTAAAACAGTCAAATTACCTATAAATAATTTTCAATGAGACTAAGTTGTACAATCCACTGATAAAAACTGTATTTGGACAGTTTATCAGTGCTTATACATGTTATACATTCACAAAAATACATTTATTGAACATTTTTGTTGTGAAATCTCCCGTAATTACGCAAGATATTTGTCAATTAACAAACGAGTCTTGTTAAACTTACAGAACAAATACTACTTTTACGGTTAATTATCAGTAATTTTATCTCGTTTTATTTTTTTTTTATTTTTAATTTTTTTACAGTATTAAACTTTAACAGTTTAATCTCATAAATAGAAAAGAAATGTTTGTGAAATTATGATACATTTGCAAATGTATTTTTACTGTATTTTTCTGTGAAAAAAGAAGAAAATTCCTTTTAAAAAATTTAAATTTTATGGTTATTCACATTTACAGTTTTTTTGTGTTAGTTTACATTTGACATGTAAAATCACAATCTGTTTTTGTCATTTCGTTGATGTTTTCCTGTATCTTAAAAACGCAGGAAAAATCTGTAAAATAAACAGTGAAAATTCTGTTAAATTACAGTTTGTTTTTTTTACAGCGTGAAAGGTGAAGGTGAGGAGTGCATTTATATATGTAACTATTTCTGGATGGTTTTGACGAACTAATCTTTAACTTAATGGCCTCCATGTCTGATGGGGCCTGATGGGCGGAGTCAGATCATCAGGTAGATTCAGATCACTTGCTCGGACTTCCTCTGACACTACAAAACCCACCAGACTTCAGTATTCAAGTCCTTTTGTTTGTGTTTGCCAGGGTTTCTACAAGTTAAATTTAATACTTTTCAAGACCTTTTTATGATTACTTAACCTCCTGAGACCCAGGAAAGTGCAAGTTGTACCTTTTTTTTTTTTTACATTAATACTTGTCTTGATTGGGAACTGCATAATTCAACATTTTTTTAATGTAATGTCCTTTGCAATGGACAATTTTTTTTTTTTTTTTTTTAATAAATAAAACTGTCAAACTTTTGTCCCCTACAGAGGACAAAAATGCATTGCTGGGTCTCAGGAGGTTCAACAGAATTTAATGTCCATTTCACAGTCTGTTTCATGGCTATACTGGCAAAAATTCATGACTCCTAGAATTTAGGGAGATGTTTTTATTTACATCAGCAGAGATTGAATATTGCATACATACTGTACACAGAACTGAATGTTCTATCATGTACCATTTCTCACCCGGGGCTGCAAAGCTGGTGATATTTGGTTCCTAGTTTTAATATAAATTGTTGAGTTGGAACAAATGGAACTGAGTCGACTAACATTAGTTTCTTTGCAGTTTGGACATTTCTCAGACATATTTAAACATGACACAGTGACCAAGTTTATGACAACACCATTTAAGACCTACCATGTCAAATTTAATACCTTTCTAAAGACTTTTTTAGAAGAAATTGAAAGAATTGTAAAAAGAGAAGTCCCTTCAAATGTTTTGTTCTATTTACTTGGAGTCATACCGGTCAATGATTTTAATGCAGAGCAGAGATATATTTTACATATTTTACAATTGATTACTAAAAAAATAGTAACAGTAAATTGGAAGAGTGTCAAATCACCAACGGTAATAGAATGGAAACAAAGACTGAAACAAGTGTACACTATGGAAAGAATGACCGCACCATTACAAATGAAAATGGATCTTTTTAAGCGGAGATGGCACATGGTCGAAGAATATTTGTATAATTAAAATTTTTGGGTTGTTGACGAGAATTGCTCTTATAAGCCCTGACATGTGGTGTTTTCTATTTATATAGATGTGTGAATATGTGTACAAATATATGAATATTTCGATATTTGGCAATGTATCTATAGATGTAGTATAATATTTGTAACAATAATAATACTATGTGGTGTAATTTTTTTTTTATTTATATCTTGTCTCAGATGTTCTGTTTTATATTGTGCAAAAATCTAAATAAAAAGTAAAAAAAAAAAAAAAAAGACTTTTTTAAGGTATTAAATGCAGATTTGTACATTCAAGACTAATGATTTTTTTTTAAGAACACATGGGAACCCTGTTTTTTTGTGGTTGGGTTTGCGAATGTGTTGCTGGATGTTTGGAACAGTTACAATATAAAAACCTGAGGGTGATGACAATGATCATCAAAATTATTATTATTATTATTATTGTTAATAAAAATTTGCCAGTTAGTATGTCATGCAATAATATACTAGATCTAGGAGGTATTTTGTTAGAACTTGACGCTGGCTTTAGCTTTTATCCCCTGAATGTTGTCTAACATTTGTTTCCATTCTTTAAATACGGAGCGCAGATGCACAGATGTTTTCTTTCGGGGTTAGGATCTTGGCCACAGGTGGTGGTTGGTGGTTATCAGGTACACCTGCCACGTTTCTCCTCACCTGACTATGATTGGTCAGTGCTAGTCTTGAGCTAGCTTGAGGTCCAGTTTACACAACAATGCTCTTGGGTGAAAACAACAAAAATTTATATCAGATATGCCTTTGGTTTAGACAGCAACAGTGTTTTTGGGGGTTAAAAACACCAAAAATGAAACCACCTTCCAGAGTGGAAATCTTAAAAAGGCTCCACTCTTGTGTCAGTGTCTAAAACTGCATTTTCAACCCTTTCTTCTTCTTCTTTCCTGTTTTGTGATTGTATTTCATGCTTAAGGAGAACATGAAGAGAAGTAAAAAGCTTCTACGCACCTTGGTCTGGGTGGTGGTGATGCAACCTAGCCACCTGGCGTGCATACAACATTGATAAATAGGAAATTTTACTCACTTTTGCGTCTGTCTGCGTGTAGATTTCCCCCCAAAACGTACGTCTAAACGCAGAATTAAAAGTAAGAATGCAACGCCACTTTTGCGTTTTTGGTTCAGATCACTACCCTCTAAACAGCCTATGAGCTTCTCAGTCCATGTGTTGACATCCCCACTCATGCTTTCTGATTTCAGTTCTCCACTTTTCCCATTGTTTTGTCCGTTTAATTTTGAGGGAAATGTATTAGTGGAGATCAACAAGTCACATCTTGAACTTTTGCACTGGAAAATACTTACTAAACTTTTAAGTTTATTAAATTTTTCCACATTTTCAAAAATTGTTTTTCTTTTTTTATTTGTTTTGATATGGTGTGTACCAGAGTGTATTTGCCTCATACACCTTTTTGTACAGATACTGACATAGTGGACCTTTGTGATTGATCACCAGCTGGATCTTCCCAGATATTCTGATCAAGCGTGAAAACATAATTTGTATAACAGATAGTGGCAACCAAGTTATTCTTCTGATTAATCAATGACAAAAGACATCAATCATTATTGGAGGGAAAACCACAGCCGAACGCCTAGCTCCAACCCCCCCCCCCCCCCCCCCCCCCCCCCCCCCCCCCCCCCCCCCCCCCCCCCCCCCAAAAAAGCTATATCTACAGTAGCCTACAGTGCCACCTGTTGGCCAGTTTATGCACTTTAAAAAATTAATTTAATTTAGGTGACTTCCTCAAACGTTTGCTTCAAATTCACTTGACGGCTACTGTAGTTTCTACCAGCCTATGGAGTTTCCATTCTGATATTATCATGCACAAACTGTAAATGTGAGAAAACATAGAAAGCAATACAGTTGCTGCCATGAAAACCAATCAGTCACATCAGAGCCAAAGAAATCAATTTTTGTCACTGTTGCCTGCAGCCTGAATATATTCTTTTATTCAGTATGTCTTCAGAATTGCTAGCAACATAAACTGCATCCCTCTTCCCTTGCTAATTGCATTGCTCTATTTGATATCGGAACAATTGAGCCTTTTCATATGAAATATTAAACTAGTAATAATATGGAGGAATCTAGTTAGCTGCATTTAACCCTGTAAACCCTGAATCATTAAATAATTGTCAGAACATTCCAGTTCTTTGAAACTGGAGCCTTTATTGGTCCTTCTGAACAACCAAAAATATATTTTTTTGAAATATCAATTTCCGTGTTTGAGTTTCAATTTTGTATCATATTTAATACATCAGGTCTCAGTGCACAAATATGACTATTTTTGAACAAACAAAAACATAATACAACACAAACATGTCTAAAAAATTGGTAATTCCTTCTCAAAATTGTCAAAGTTCTGCCTCCTTCCTCATTAATGACAGTCTTGTAGTGTCGCTGGAAAGGCCTCTGGTGAATGAATTCCTCCCCCCTGGTGGATTATCTGTGTATTGCATGTATCTAATTGAATATATCAGGTTTTTCAAGAAAAAAAAATCACACTGATCATGTAGAGGGCTTTGAAAGTCATGTATCAAATATGATACGTTTGGTGTTACAGGGTTAATTAAGTTGCATAAGTTTCCAGGAATTTTGCTGCAGTTGGATGGAATGGCTTATTGTGACGCAGGAAATAAAATATAGCACTTGGTAATGTTATTAATAAAACCTTCGATCTTCCTGATGTGAAGTAAGATGTTGGCAAAAGACAATTATGCATTGTTCATATATTGCTGTCATATATTCATGTATTTCACAGAACAATACAAATAAACGATGAAAAGTACAAGACTCACATTACAACTAAGTCAATTTAAAGAAGGGATAGAACGAATAAAACAGAAACACCTGTAAAAATAGATTCCAAAAACTGATTTTCAAAGGACATCAGCAATTCTTGGGAGCTTTGTTGTCTCCCACACGTTGTTTCAAAGCCCAGGGGCTAAATTTATTTCTCATGCTTTGCAGTATCTACACGTATTTGCATACATGTTTGTCTATGTAAATGTGTGCGGGTCTTGTGTCCATGTCCACTCTTGTGTCCAATTATCCACGACAGCAACACAGCATCTCTTTAAACAATATAAACATAAAATCATCCTCTGAATTAACTCCATGTTTGTTTTCCTCCTCCTCGTCCTCGTTCCTTCGTCGTCAACCCTTCGCTGCTCTGTAAGTCTATGCTTGTCTGTATTTTTGTTTCTATGTGGGATCGTGTATGTGTGTGAGCTCTCGGGGAGTCAGGGAAATTGGAGTCTTACTTTCTTTCCACTAATTACCCAGCAACAGTCCCCACTAATTGTCAGGGCCTCACATGCATTTGATCTCTTTAAATATCCAGCAGCATGAAGGCACGTAACCGAAGCGGAGAAACCTCGAGAAGCAGGAAAGGGCAGAACAAAGCAGGTCACTGGATACGCTTTGAAGCTGCGTTCGACCCATAACCTGCAGAATAACTGCAGTCTCCTCACAGCATCGCCTCTGAGCAAGGATATGGTCATTAAAATGAAGACAGACCAGTCGTGCTTTATGACATCCAACATATGCATGAAATATTAAAAGTTAATGATCTCACTGTGAAACGTAGGACCGTCAAAATAAAAATGGGCATGTCTAAATAGTCTGTGGCATTTTATCATAGTTACTTTTGTTAAATTTCACAGCATACAGCGCAAAAAATAGCACCATACCCACCCTATAATTAACATTCCTTATCTGTGTTTCCGTAAGATTTTCCATGCTCTACTTTACATACATGTTATCTGTGTATATCAAAGTGTGTATCACAGGGGGTGGAATAAATTCAACACACTCGATCATGTGAAATGAAGGAAACTATATTTGCGGTGAAACTGAAGCAGCATTGATGCAAGGAGAGACAACGCACCATAATACCCCTGCATATGTTTTCATCCTGAAAACGCTGGCAGTACTGATTCAGGTCGACAACTGAAATGATGAAGATAGTGTTAGCAAGATGGGTTTTTTTTGTTGTTTTTTTTTTTTACCACATCTCTCCAGAGCAGCTTCAGTGCTCCTTGACATGGATTCTACAGTCTGTGAACTCTGGATGGATGAACTTCATTCTTTAAATGCGTATTCCTGTATTTGATAATGTTGGCGGAGAGCCCTTGAAACACTCGAAGGGAACTGTGTAGGATCACTGTTTGAAAGAATACAAGCAGATTATTTATTTATTTTCCCATAAGAAGAAGAATCATGTTTGACCAAAAGATTTGAGAATTTAGTCAAGAATATGTGAAGCTGTTTGCTGATTGATTTGAGTTATGGGCTCTGAATCGGTGTAATTACAGAAGTGAAGATATTAAAAAAAAAAAAATATATATATATATATATATATATATATATATATATATATATATATATATATATGCAAGATATGCCTGGTGTGGGCAACAAACATCGTACCCCCTCAAATACAAGTTTCTGAAGGTAGGGGAAAGGAAATGAGGTGCACTACAACAGGAGATGGGCTGAGTCGAACCGGTTCCATGTAGTGGAAATGCGGCAATAGAGGAATTAGTAAAGCGTCTTTAGTTTCACTTTCACTGTACGCGCCCCCAAACTGAGCCCGTCATCACCTGTTATTATTATTTGTACATACTGTATATGTTATATTTTGTGTGTAGAGATGGAAATATAAAAGACAGTTAATGCAGCCATACCTGTTTGTACTCTTTTATTCCCTCACCCAATGAGAATCCATAAGAGAATCGGATTGATAAGCAGAATCGATAATGGAATCGGAATTGTTAAATTCCTATCAATTCCCATCCCTACTCCTTGACAACAAGGTTCATTTAACAATGATAGTTACTGTACCAGTTAATTTCTTAAAGAGGGGAAGGAAAAAGCGTCAATGGCTTTTTTTTTTTTTTTTAAACTGAATCTGAATCTTACTTCTAAGTAATACACAAAACACAATTAATGTCACAAGCATGACCAGTACAGGAACACTTTAAGTTTATGGGATGGAGCACAATGATTGCTTAATGGAACTGATGGATGACTGAGTGCTTTAAAAACCAAAAAATCTTCAAATCTATTCTGTGTACTTTACTACTAACCAGAAAACAAAGGCTGCTACAGGGGGAATGTGGTCCCTGCTTTTTAACAATAGAGAGAATATTAACTATTCAAGCGATCTGAGATGAAAGAATGGAGTGCTGACAACCGACTCCATTTGTTTGTCAAATTGTATGCCAGAATTAAAGATGACACAGACTTCTTCCACGGGGCTTTACATCTGACGACTGAGGAATGACGACATTGATTGTGGTGGTGGAGATGACTGCGAGGTTTTTTGGCACATGTGGATTTCGCAATTCAATAAGGAAATGTTGTTTGGTTTTGAGTGATGACAATCCGAGCGCAGACTGTGACCTCTGAAGATGGTAAACAAGCAGACTTAAAGTGTCACTACAGCCAAAAATGTTGGGACATCAGTGGCTAACAGCATGCAGATGCATATTGATTTTGATGTGGGTCCAGTGTTGTTTTGGAGTGGACAACGCACTAGTCATACAGCAGCAGAGACAGAAACGACAGCAGAGTCCAGCAAAAGTTATGGCAAAAGGAAAATGCTGTTGACAAAACTAAAAGCATCGATTAACTTTGCACATCTCAGTCTTTACCAAATAGCAAATCAGTAAAAGTAATGGCACATAATTATGTCGAAACATGCAAAAATATAAATGTAAATGCTTTAAGAGACTGAATTTCATCTGGCAACGCTGAAGTATTGAAAACATAATTTAATACTGAACCTTTTCTTGTTTTTTTTAATACGATAACATTACTTACCACTGTAAATTTAATTGTATGATAATGATGAAAGATTTTTCTTTTTAATGAACATTGCAGACAATTTCTGTGACACGTACAAGTCATTAATGCCTTTTTAAAATAGCTACTAATGGTATAAATACTGGTTTTAAAATAATGATGTTTGTGTTAACCCTTTATAGGACACTCATAGAAATACTCATAGAAATACTGTATTACTTATGTGATTTTTAAAAAATGTTATTTATTATGTATAAAATCAAGGTCAATGAAATTACCATATTTGGTTCCGTACCTGTAGGTGGAAAAAAAATCCTAGAAGTATACAGTATATTAAAAAAAATACAAGAAAAACACATGTACAGGGTGGGGAAGCAAAATTTACAATGAACATTTAGTGGTTTTTCTCAGCAGGCACTACGTCAATTGTTTTGAAACCAAACATATATTGATGTCATAATCATACCTAACACTATTATCCATACCTTTTCAGAAACTTTTGCCCATATGAGTAATCAGGAAAGCAAACGTCAAAGAGTGTGTGATTTGCTGAATGCACTCGTCACACCAAAGGAGATTTCAAAAATAGTTGGAGTGTCCATAAAGACTGTTTATAATGGAAAGAAGAGAATGACTATGAGCAAAACTATTACGAGAAAGTCTGGAAGATACTATTAAAGAAGAATGGGAGAAGTTGTCACCCGAATATTTGAGGAACACTTGCGCAAGTTTCAGGAAGCGTGTGAAGGCAGTTATTGAGAAAGAAGGAGGACACATAGAATAAAAACATTTTCTATTATTTCAATTTTCTTGTGGCAAATAAATTCTCATGACTTTCAATAAACTAATTGGTCATACACTGTCTTTCAATCCCTGCCTCAAAATATTGTAAATTTTGCTTCCCCACCCTGTATGTGTATTATGATTAGACCAGTGGTTTCCAAACTTTTTTGGCTCGTGATGCCAAATTTCTGGTGATCCTAGACATTCAAAACAGAGATACTGTTATGCTAAAATTAATTTGTTTTTGATCATGTAATAGTTTGCTATACTACGTTGCAAATAAACGTTAATTTTAGATGATATTTAGTCTATATAATGTACATTATTATGGACAGAGGCAGAAAAGCCAGGTGTAGATTACTTCACAAAATGAGAATTTTATTTTCCTTGGTCAGGATATGTACAGTCAGTCCAGCTTGGATTTACAAGGCTGACAATTAATACTGAACAAACAAGAACTCAAACTATGAATTATGAAAGAGCTGCAGCATCTGAAACTGACCACAATGAACATTTGACAGATAAACAGAACCACAGTGCTTCAGTTTCAGACTCACAGTTTGTCATGTCTTTTATGGATTGAAATTGTCTCTGTTAACTCGCCATATATTTTTTATGAGTAAGTTTTTTATTTTTATCAATTACTAGAAATTTCAGGTGACCCTACGTGGAGTCCCAACCCCAAGGTTGAAAAATACTGGATCAATTTTTTTTTTTTTTTTTTTTTTAATTGTATGTTCTTATTCTGTTTTTTTTTATCCCGGATTGTTTTTAACTTTTCTGGTTTTTATTGTGTTTTATTGCATCTTGTTTTTATTTATTTGATCTTACCTGTTTTATTTACTTATCCATGCTGCTATACCGATGAATAGTGGAACACTGAGCACTTTTTGTTTTTGTCCTGTCTTTTTGTCCTGTCTGTAAACATGATCAAGTGCCTGTCTTGCATGTTTAATGTATGTGTTGTTGCAATGCCAAGGCAATCACCTAGACTGCAAAACAAATCTACCTATGGGTATAAATAAAGTAACCTTGACCTCGACCTTGATGTTAGTATTTGATATATAATGATGTGATATGTTTGGAAAAGTTAATAAAAATGCAAGTCATTTAAAAAAAAAAAGAAAGAAAGAAAAACACATGTAAGGTGAAAGGAACATGTATTTTAAAACATTAGAACATCACTTTTACAACATTAGACCAACATAAGTGCTGATCCAGACCCCTGTCCACATCCACATGATTCCGTTGAACACCATTCCTTACATTAGTACCAATCCTTCATGGTCCCGAACAAAGCAGGTCGACTCACTGTTCATGCAGAGGTGGACCTTACAGACCCTGGACAACATTGGACCTGAGATTGTTGACTCACTGTAACTGTTACTGTCACTGTCTTGTAAACGTGTGCAGAAATGACCAAAAATAGTCACTTGCCCGATAAAGAGCTGATTTAGAGCATTGCTGTAGTTTTATGTACTTATTTATTGTTTTTAGTATTTCTTTTAATTGTTTTACTGTTTGTATGATGTGTAGCACTCTGGAAATGTTCTTGTTGTTTAAATGTGCTATATAAATAAAGTGGATTGGATAAAGGGTTAATCGAGTATTTAACAGAAAAACTGTTTGGTTAAAAAAAAACAAAAAAAACTGTCACGTCCTTGACAGATGTTTCCACAAATAGAGGCGTCACCTGTACCTGATATCCTTTACTTCTCTGAAAACTCTACCACTTTGTGTTTTTGTCAGATCTGGATGTAAAAACACCGTCTCCTTATAAGTTTTAGTCTGTTTTGTTTTTTTAAATGGTTGAATAGTCTTGTCATAAATAGTGCACTTCTGTATTTCTATCTCCAGTTGAAGTTGCACCACACCATTCTGTATTACAACTTCATGTACTTGGCAACCAACAGTCTTTTGATGTGAACGCAGGAAAACAAAAATGACTTATCTTCCACTCAACATTTAGTAATAGGGAAACAAAACAACAATACATTTTTATATCATTGTTACATTATGTGTGTTTCTAGATGGTAGTAAACTCATTTTCCAGTTTTGGTTTTCTCATTTTGAAATAAAAATGCACAGGCCACCAACTACATGGACCATTTCCGTTCTACCATTATCTGACAAGTCTGAAATTGTAGTTTTGATGCAAACGTGTGTGAAGTTACATACTTTCGTACATCTCATAGGTTTCCACATTTAGACTGCAAATCATGCCAGGGCACTTTTTTTCATTAACATCAAATTAGGTTATTGATCATCAAGGTCAAACATTTGGCACATACAATCATGAACACTCCTAGATAGGGATGGGAATTGAGAACTGGTTCTTTTTGAGAACCAGATCCCAGTAGCTCGATTGCTTGGAATCGTTTGCCTGCCTGCTTAACGATTCTGCTTATCGATTCCGCCTTCATTGTGCATGCGCGATGATGTCACGCGTACATTGCATTGTTTTGGTCAGAACGTAGCCAACATGGCGTTGAGGCAGAAACGGTCTAAAAAGACGACACCAGGTCCACCTGTAACACTGTCAAAGCTTCCATTTCTTCAAAAGGGTGGAATCCCTCCAATCTGCTCAAACATTTGTCCACAGCATGTGATTCATTTGATTCGCTGATTAGTGGCGCTTGTTAATCTCGCGGCAGAGTGAACACCAGGCCGTCATCCAGGCCCAGTTCCGGTGCAGGCGACAAACGTCGTACCCCCTAAAATACAAGTTTCTGAAGGTAGGGGAAAGGAAATGAGGTGCACAACAACGGGAGACAAGCCGAGTCCAACTGGTTCCACATAGTGGAAATGCGGAAATGGAGGAATTAGTAAAGCATCTTTAGTTTCACTTTCACTATAACCCGCCCCCCACCCCAAACCGGGTCCGCGGCGTCATCTGTTATTATTATTTGTACATACACTGTAAGCCCGGACTTTGTATTCACTAAAATGCTTTAATTACAATGCACTTAAATGATTTAAGTTTTATTAGATTACTATAAAATGTTCAGTATATTCTACTAATTTCTAGACACAGTCAAAAGTACAAAAACAGGTTAAGTTGAATGGATTTAAATCACTAAGTTTTAGTCATGACCACACCTTTTTATCTCTGCATTGCATTGTGGGTATTGGGCATGTTGTTGAAAATGTGCTATTTTTCTGTGCAGGGGTTCAGTGGGGTTGTGGTGTTAGTTTTAATTTAGACTTAATGTGTGTATGGCAGTGTTTATTGGCCTTTTTGTGTTTGTTTTTGTATTTTTGTAGAGCTGCACCGTGAGTCAGAGCCAGAGGAAGAACAATGACTTTCCTGTTCGTCTCCTATTACTCCTTAACATTGCAAATCTTCATGCTTTGACAATTTGACAGCACTTTCTGTACCAGCAAGTTATTATAAGTTGGCTCCCTGCTTCATTTCAATCCACGCAACAACATACCAAGTTTAATGATTATGCAGAGTAATGTATATAACAGAAGATTTTAATTAAATCAACTTGGAATTGAATGCAATGAACTGATGATATTAAGCTATAGATTATACAAAGCAATTGACATTGGAACAAATTTTAAGTTAAATTAACTTGGCATTTAGTGTGTTGGACTTAAAATAGTAGTTCCATTCAAATCAAGCATTTAAGTTTGATACACTCAAGTTTTCATTACTTACATTTTTTAAGGCAACGGGTTTAGAGTTACATTACTTAAAAATTTCGACGTAATCAGTTTCAGCTATTTTTTTGAGTTAAATTAACTTACTGGGGTTTACAGTGTACTGCATATGTTATATTTTCTGTGCAGAGATGGAAATATAAAAGACAGTTAATGCAAACACACCTGTTTGTACTCTTTTATTCCCTCACCCAATGAGAATCGATAAGGAATCGGATCGATAAGCAAAATTGATAATGGAATCGGAATCACTAAATTCTTATTGATTCCCATCCCTAAATTAGTCCTTCCTAAAGTCCCCCCTACACCTTACACACTGGACCTCTGAACCAGCAACACAAGGAAAGAAAGAACTTATTTGTTTTAGTTTTATGAATTAAATATTTACTGTGGGATTACAAGCTGTAGAAAAAGCTGCAGCTGTTTACACCACTAATGCATGATAGAATAAAAGTACACAAAAAGGAACTTTTATTACCACTAACCACTGCTTAAAGCCAACCATTAGGAAGTAAACAGTAAGATCCTGTTTGACATGAATATTTAATATGAGAAAAACAAAAACCAAGGAAGCAAAAGTTGGAAGTAAAGATTTCATTTTACATTTGGATTGTATTTTGGAAGTGCATATTGTGTTTATAGTGTGTTTTTTGTGTCAGTATAGGGACCTCGGTGAGAGTGAAGAGCCTCTTCCATCTCCATCTTTGTCTTCTCCATAAATAGCTTTATCTTGCCCTGCCACTGAGCGATACTGACAGGCCGCATTAGCAACCTGGAACTGATTTCACTTAAGAGTTTGAGTCCTTTGAGGGATTGATTTGTCTTCGAGAGAGGAACAAAAGCCAAAACAAAGGTCCATGTGAAGGTTAGGAAGCACGTTGCACAGGATGGAGACAGACAGCTCTGCAGACAGACAGACAGACAGTTCCTTCAGGGAGCTGATGGCATTTTGATTACATAAATAGAGCAAATAGATTCAATAATGAGCCCGGCTGCATGAGTACACATGGAGAGGTTTGGGCCAAAGGGAATGTGTGATGTGAGATAGCTTTACATAGATCCTCAGGGGCCACATTGTAAACACATGTGATTTAATGTCCTGTGAAGTGAGGCAGTCTGCTCCTGGAATAATCAACAACACAGCACACGTAAGGAAACTGATAACGCTAAAGACATCCAGGTTTCATACCAGGCATGTGTCCGTGTGTTCATCCTATATTTTTTATTTATATGTAACTGTATTTTAGCGGGCCATTGTTCGATTTTAACCCATAAAGACCCAGTGCTACTTGTGTGTCAGTTCGCATCTGAATTTTTCTCTTTTTAACTTTTCTTAAGTGATTTATCACCATTAATTATCATATTATCCTCTGTGTTTTGCATTTTTCAGTGTAAATCAGCTATTTTCCCCAATGTTTAATTTACTGATTATGTAGATGTTGATTAACCCTTTCATGCACGAATTATGACAACCTTAATCAAATTTTTTTCCTGAGTGTTTTTATTCCTCTTTAGGCATGAAAAAAAAAAAAAAACAAAACTATGTGATTGAAAATTTTCTTCTGAAAAATAAATAAAATAAATAACATAAAAAATAATTTGAAAAAAAATAAAAAATAAAAAATAATAATGAAAAAAAAAATTCCTATGAGCGTATTTTTCATGAAGTTGCAAAAATGTTCACCCAGCTGGACACCACACATTTAGTTTTTGACGCATAGAAACATGTATTTACTGATAAATTGTGTGAAAACTATGGGGAGGGCTTGTGATTCTGGGGGTTTATGCTCAGGAGAGATCTGCATAATGTTACTAATTCATGCCAGAAAAGATATGTAGTGTCTTAAAACTTTAATAAAGATATGTGTAAAAAAAAAAAAATCCATGAATATACAAGAGAACAGCTGTAGAATAGCTGTCCACTGGAGTGACCACTGTGCATGAAAGGGTTAAATCTCAGATTAAAGTTGAGGTTATTATATCAGAAAGATAGAAAATTGAATAAAAAGTGACTTTTTTAGGGAAATATACAGGGTTCCTATGCAAGTATGGAAAAGTATGGAAAATGGCAACAAATGTATGGAAAAATATTCATGATTCCTAGACTGTTACCACTGTTCTATTTTCTAAAACATAAAATTCTGAATATCTAAAAAAAATGAAACTGATCCATCTGTTTTTTTTTTTTTTGTTTTTTTTATAAGGTGCTTGCTCGCACAGCTAATATGTTTGTGTGAGAGCACATACAGTCGGCTACGCGTCCTAGAAAACATTTGGGCAGATTGACAAGTTGAATGCTCCGCCTCCTGCTCTTATCCTCCTCCAACCCATTTTAAGGCCCGCCCAGGTGTCATCAAGTTTCACTGCTGCTTTGACGGACAGGTGATGTCCACACACCGTTCGTAAGCGAGATATTCAACATACCTTAGTATGATTGTTGGCAGAACTCATAATGGGTAGATGGAAATTCTCTGAAGACTGGCTCATAAATCCCAAATACAAAGACTGGTTGGCTGGTTAAAATTTTTTTTACCAAGACATCTGGAAATTGGGGTCTGGAGAAAGTATAGAATTTAGAAATTTCAAATGTGTAGGAACCCTGAATTTATAAGTAACTGAACATAAACAAAGTGTGTCCATCCACTGTCATTGATCCAACTCCATGGGTTTTACTGGTGAATCAATATTGTAGAAGATGAGTGTTTCCATGGTAACTACGAAGCCTCTTAACGTCCAAATAGGTTATATCTGATGACCATGAAAAGATGACAAACTGTATTTTACACCAATTATTGACATGTAATGATAGTATTAGTGGATTGATAGGTATTAAACAGTTTAGATCAGTAGATGCATTTGGTCTTTATGGGTTAAACCTGAATAGTCAGCTGTGTGGTCTTCATCAATATTTGTTTTTGCTTTCCTTTTGTGCATTCCTTTTTTGCAAATTGACAAATGTAATAATCCAAAGCAAACACCAAATTAAATGTCAATTTAGGTGGTGTTCAGAGTGTCTAATTGTGGAAATGTATTCATAATTAAGTTTCCATTAGAGCCATTTATATCTACAGTGGGAGAAGTCCGCCCTGTTTGCAGAGTACAAACAGGAAAATCTTGGCAGCATGACTTCCTCTTTTCTTTCTTTTTACATAATACAGCACATAAAATGCATATTTTTAGGTGCTTAACCATCACAAACTAGGTCTATGTGTCAACAAGACTTAATATCCCCTTTTGTGCAACGCCAGACTTTGCAAAACAAACACAGTCTTAAACAATTTGAATGATTTTTTTTTTTTTTTTTTGTTCTGGTTAAGCTTTTAAAGAAGAGGTTGAGGAGGGTATTCAGCAAAACTGTTATATGCAACTTCACTAAACCTTTGAGATGAGATACTTCAACAGAAAGAAAAGTTGGTATCTACTGTATGTCTGAAGTGAACTTATATTTTGATAATTTTATATACCCTGGTCTATGAATACTAAAGTACTACCCATGCATTTAAAAAAAAACAGAAATACTGAAAAGAAATACAGAAAAAAACTGCAATGAAAAGGTAAAACAACCAGGATTCGCCCAACCTTCACAAGATGGGTGGCTGGGATAGATTCCAGCATCCCTTCGACCCTCCAGAGGATTAAGCAATTCAGTGAATGAATGAACGAATGAATACTACAAAAAAATGTTACTCAAAATGCTCAGAGGAGCGACAAAGCAACAGTAAATAAAATATAGAAATGTGAGGAAAAATGTTTTATACAGCACTTTTCTAAAGCAAGGTTACAATGAAAGGAAAATTAAAAAAAACAGCAAACAAAAAAAAAAAAAACAGTGCAATAAAAACAAACAAAACATAACATTCATGGAGAACAGAAAAGAAGTAACAGAAGAAAGTAAAAGGAAGGATCCAAGTTGATGGTTTTATTGTCATAAAATTGATTGAAATTGTAGAAAATACATAAACTGAATGAAAATATTAAACCAAAACTAGGCAATATATTATCCGTTAAATTTTTGTGCAAGGGTTGTTTTCAAAGACAAACTCCAAATACATAATGTTTGTGGTAACTCAAAATTTAACCCTTTCATGCATGAATTATGAGAGCCATCAAGATCAAGATTTTTTTTTTTTTCTGAGTGTTTTTATTCCTCTTTAGGCATTAAAAAAATAATGCGATTGAATATTTTTTAAAATGTCCATTCAGCTGGACATCATGCATTTAATTTTTGAAGCAAAGAAACATGTTGTTAGCGTGTTCTTTTGTTAGAAGCTCAAAGAATAAGTCCGGATTAATCTCTGTCTCATTTTTATAAATTTATTTTGACTTGATCTGATCACAAACAAAGCATTACTTAGTACAAAGGATCCACATAAAAAGGAGGAAATATATGCTGACCAAGATGTTCCAACCAACTCATACTATCCTAAAAACTTACTAAGTGAAACAAAGGAATTATATCTTAAAACATTAACTACTGACTAATATGTGATTACACTTAAGACTGTATCTATCTCAATTAAAATAATATTTCAATGTATTTACTGATATACTGTTTGAAATCTATGAAGTAAAAACATTTTCAATCCTGCTAATCTGATGTTTTTTCACATTTTAACATATACTAATACTAGTCATTACTCACTCCATGGAGATAATATGCAAAAAAAACAAACAAACAAAAAAAACCTATAAATTACAGTCAGTAACAGTCAATAACAAGCAGTTGATTTACACTCAAACATGTTGGTGCAGATCAGGTTTATCAAGAACAGTAAAGTGACAGTAATGGCATGAATGTCAGTGTATTATGGGATGGTGCATAAGCGTCCACTGTGTTGACTGATATGGAACTAAAACAACAAAACCCATGCATATACAAGAGAACAGCTGGAGAACAACTGTCCACTGGACTGACCACTATGCATGAAAGGGTTAAAGAAGATTAAATACAATTTGAGAGGTCAGCCATCAAAATTTCAAGTAGTATGGGGCTCCATGGTTAAATACTTAAAAAAACAAAACAAAACAAAAAAAAACTTAAGACACTCTAAACTCTGAAAATGCTTTTAGTACAGTTTACACACACTATTTTTGTTTTTTTTCCTGTTTAGTGTGCAATATATGCTTGTGTACTCTAATAATATGACCAGGGCCACCTTAACCTAATGGTAGGCCCCGGGGCTGAGGGAGGTGTTGTAGGCCCCCCTGTCCCATCCTTCAAAATTACCAAGCCTCATTATAAAATATAATATCTTGGTAATCTACAACAGCGAGTAGATTGTAACCAAGATGGATGGAAGTTTGACTTCATGATAAAAATTATTGTCACCAACCATCAACTGTCAGGAAAAACAATTATTTAACAGCAGCAACAGATCAAACTATAAAGCCTGAGAACCCATGCACCTGCACATAGGCATAAACTCAACCCCCCCCCCCAGCTCACACAAACACACACAGCACCATGGACAGTGACATGGAGATAAAGTGCTTCTCCTGTATGGCTTTCAATGGGGAGGAACTTTACAAAGTGCTCTTCTATACAGCCCTCTGGCGATACATAGCACAGAATGAAAGTCAGCTGGTCCAAATGTGGAATATCTGGTGTGGGGTCCACACTGAAAGCAAAATACTTTGCAACTTTCACTCGACTGATATTTTCATCCAGCACCTTCTGTGCCATCAGCTGTATGAATTCCTCACACACATTTAGAGAAAGGTTGGATGGAGTTCCTCTGCTAGCGTTTCCATATTTTTCAAAATGAACCTTTAAAAAAGGATCAAACTGTCTGATCAGTTCCATACTGCCCAAATCATTTCCATTGTTGGTGTCTCCAAACCTGTGGCTATCACTCTTGAAAGTTAGCCCATGCTCAGCTAAATACTTCACAACAGCAACAACCCTCTGTAGAACCTGTGTCCAATATTCACACTCATCAAACTGTTTTTTTTAGTTCTGAGTCCACTGTCCCACGGCCAGCTGCTTGATTGATATAAGTGATCATGGCCTTTCTGTGGGTGTCACCAGTTTCGTGTTCTGCTGTGCGATCACCTGCATGTTTCCAATCTGAATATCCCCCATTAGCAAATACCGACTTTTCATTTTTCTCACCAAATATCTTGCATGCAAAACAAAACACACTGCCTGCTGATGGTGAATAACAGCCATTCTCTACTAACACACTCTCCGTTATTTAGTTTGCGGCTGAAATGAGTTCTAGAACAATCCCGTCTCTGATGCTTGTATACACGCTCTGATGCACACAGTGTCTGGATTTTGGCTGGTCTCTGGTCCCATTTTCACCCAGTATGCGCGTACCTGTTGCTGGTCAAAGTTGTTTCCCCAACGACCCGGGTCACTGCTGAAAGGTTCATCTGTGTCTCCCCCTCCTTCTCCCCCTCTGTGGCTGTTAACTCCACCTGCACGGGCTGGGGCTTACCAACTGGGATCAATATGCAGCTTCAGACGTGCGTACAGTACGTATAAAAAGATAGACAGGAAAACTGACAAATTACAAATTGATGTTAGTTTTTATGCTTATGGAGTACGTAAAAATGATAGGCCCTTTAAGTCAGTAGGCCCCTGGGCTACAGCCCCGGTTAGCCCGTGCATTAAGGCGGCCTTGAATATGACTACAACATGTGCATATCTTGTGGGTAGGATGTAACTGTGAATAAGCGGATTTGTCTACTATTAGGCTAAATTCCTTTTTTTTTCTTTGCTTTTATATTTAGTTGTATTTTTTCTATTCTTTTTTTTTTTTTTTTTTTACCTTTTTTTTTCTGAGTACTTTGTTATTTTTTTTTATTACTATCAAGTATGTCATGTAGGACCAGGGGTGGGAAGAATGGGACATGCTTAATGCATCTGAAATTGAATATTCAAATGTTCAACGTAACTTACATCTGCACCAAAAAAAATTTACAAATGTAATTAAAAAAAAAAAAAAAAGGTGAAGAAAATACATAAAGTGAATGAAAATATTAAACCAAAACTAGGCAATGTATTGTCCATTAAATTTTTGTGCAAGGGTTGTTCTCAGTGACAAACCCCAAATACATAATGTACGTGATAAGTCTAAATTTAAAGAAGATTAAATACAATTTGAGAGGTCAGCCATCAAAATTTCAAGTAGTGTGGGGCTCCATGTTTAAATACTTTAAAAAACTTAAGACACTCTAAACTCTGAAAATGCTTTTAGTACAGTTTACACACACTATTTTTTTGTTTTTTCCTGTTTAGTGCGCTATATATACTTGTGTAACACAACATGTCCATATCTTGTGCATAGGATGTAATTGTAAATAAGAAGATTTGTCTATTATTAGGCTAAATTATTTTTTTTTCTTTGCTTTTATTATTTTATTTTATTTTTTTATTCTATTCTTTTTTCTTTATTTTACCTTTTTGTTCCCTGAGTACTTTGCTATATATATATATATATATATATATATACACTACCAGTCAAAAGTTTGGACTCACCTTCTTATTTAAATGGCATGAGATGGACCGCTGATGGTCAACAAGTGCTCAGCATCACTGGGAACTCCTTCAAGACTTTTGGAAAACATTTCAGGTGACTACCTCATAAAGCTCATCGAGAGAAAGCCAAAGAATGTGTAAAGCAGTAATAAAAGCAAAATGTGTCTATTTTGAAAAATCTAAAATATAAAACACGCTTTGAGTTATATCACACTTTTTTTAACTGGATAATTCCATATGTGTTCATTCATAGTTTTGATGCCTTCAGTGAGAATCTATAATGGAAATAGTCATGAAAATAAAGAAAAACCAGGTGAGTCCAAACTTTTGACTGGTAGTGTGTATATATATATATGTATATATATATATATATATATATATATATATATATATATATATATATATATTTTATTTTTTTATTTTTTTTAATTATTATTACCGTCATCAAGTATGTCATGTAGGACCAGGGGTGGGAAGAATGGGACATGCTTAATGCCTCTGAAATTGAATATTCAGATCTTCAATGTAACTTTCATCTGCACCAAAAATGATAAATATATTAAAAAAAAGAGAGAAAGAAAAAGAAAATACATAACGTGAATGAAAATATCAAATCAAAACATACTGTCCGTTAAATTTTCGTGCAAGGGTTGTTCTCAGTGACAAACCCCAACGTACGTGCGTTATTATCCAAAGGTGGGTTTTCAGATGACTGATCCCAAAATGAAGTCTAATGTCCATTACGTGTAAAATAATCAATTCACACAATCTGTTCAACCATTAGAAGATAATTGTGTGCTGCTATAGATCCTTAACTCCAATACTAAGAGGTTGATGAAGTAATTAGTCCAGGTCTTCTAAAGTGTTACCATATCTGAAGTAGTGCAGCATGTGAGACAGGCAAGAGACAGTTTAATTCTTGCTATGTGTATTACATGTTTGAAGCAGAATATAAATGCATAACATATGTGAAGTAGTCTTTACATGCATAAATAATAAGACTTTAAATTGAAAATATGTGAAACAGATTTTAAATGTGTACTTCAGCGCATAAATTGAACGTCTTCTCCAGGGACCTTCTGTGTCAGGGGTGTTTTTTGAGTTGAGTTAGAGCCCTCAGAAGTTTAGAATATAATAGAGAATAAAACATATCTTAGACGACGAGACCAAGGATTACCCATTAGACAGATCTAAAGTCTAATGTATATGCTGTTTGAAAGCTGCAGATAAGTCTGAGACAGTAGTGTGTTTCTAAAAGAACTCACCGAGGTCCCGTGAAAGCACCCAGTCTTATGCGATAATGGCTGGCTGAGGTTTACTGCTAATGAACGCTGCTGACCAAAGATCTCCAAAAACCTCAAAGCAAGTTTTCAAATTGGAAAATAGATTTAAAATCTTAAAAGAGTGATATTTTGCTTTTTTAAATGGAATTCTTCATTTTCAAACATTTCCCTGTGGTCTACATAAACTGTAAATGCTCTGCTTGGGTCTGAATTCTTCATTAATTCAACTCCACAGGTCCATCTTCAACCCTATTTCTGAGTAATGACACCAGAAAGGTCATTCTGAGAGCTGGCCCTTTAAATGCAAATGAGCCACTTCAGGCCCCGCCCTCTCCAGGTTGTTGGGTGTGGTGCTCTGTCCCGTTCAACCAGACACTGAACATTTTAGGTCATTGGCTTGAAGTTTGGACATATTTTCAGTTTTTACTACAACCACTGCTGCTGACGAACAATTATGTCATACTCGGAGAAATGTTCGTCGGAAGTCTTGACCTTTTATGTGCAAATGTTGTGATGTAACTAGTTATAGATGTAACAAATTAAGAAGGAATTAAAACAGGTTGTCGAAATCCACTAGTTTTTGCTAAAATGAATATAAAGACAGTTTTGCAGCACCTGGAGGGTTGAAATTCAAACTGTATGAACTATTAGGGTCCAAGTACACAAATAAATGAACCAAAGACTAATAAAAGTGGGTTTAGCAAAATATGAATTTCAGGAAATGTTGATACTGACACAAGGAACAAATGGTTAAATTTTGGTGATGATCGGGGGTGGGGGTGGGGGCACGGGGTCCTACTGATCTGCCTTGGCGGAGGTCTGCACTCTGAGTGCTTTTCTAGAAAAGAGAGTGCAGACCTCCGCCAAGGCAGATCAGCGGGCCCCCGTGGCTCCCCCACCCCCGATCACCACCAAAATTTAATAATTTGTTCCTTGTGCCGGTATCAACATTTCCTGAAATTTTCATCCAAATCTGTCCGTAACTTTCTGAGTTATCTTGCACACCTGCGGACCTGCATGAAGCTGCATTTTCGGTAGCGCTAGCAAATTCAAATTTTTTTTCAAATATCAATTTCCATGTATGAGTTTCAATTTTGTATCATATTTGCTACATCGGGTCTCAATGCTCAAATATTATTATTTTTGAACAAACAAAAACATAACATAACACAAACATGTCTAACAAATTGGTAATTCCTTTTCAAAATTGTCAAAGTTCTTCCTCCTTCCTCATTAATGACAGTCTTGTAGTGTCACTAGGAAAGGCCTCTGGTGAATGAATTCCTCCCCCCGGTGGATTATCTGTGTATTGCATGTATCTAATTGTATACATCAGGTTTTTCAAGAAAAAAAAAAGTCACACTGATCATGTAGAGGTCTTCAAAACTCATGTATCAAATATAATATGTTTGGTGTTATAGGGGTAATTTAATTTTCTTTTTTTCTACATGCTTCTTAACTACTTCATGTACTATATTTGGACCAAATCACAAACAAATTCTTAGTAATGTGAACCCTGTTTACTTACATGGCAATAAACATGATTCTGATGTACACTACAATGTATTACATTAAGTGTGCTGAGAGAAGTACTCAATTAAAGACACAGTGCATGAATATTTGAAGCATATTTAAATGCACACTACAGTATATGTGAAGAATTAAGCTGAGCGTCGTGTTCGGGGGCTTGTGTATCAGATGGTCCTGTTGGAGTTGAGTTACGGCTCTCAGAAGATGATTTGGGACTTAAAGAATGTGAATTGATTTGTTTGTCAAAGAGGGTGAATAATTCTGATGAGGTATTGATTGGAGTAAATCAGAACATAAGTCAGCTTGGTTAAGAGCAGCAGGGCTCAGTGTATAGATTATATGATGTACATATGATTGCTGAACCTTAAAACAAGGCATTGAAAAATGACCACTTTGCTGACTGGCTTTTTAAAGTCATCATTCACCGAGGGATTTTATTGACAAGCTCATGGGAACACAATTGCTGAACACCAACAAAAAGGGCCGAAGGTTTGTATTTTATTTTCCTGAATGATTTCTTGCAGAAATTCAGCATTTGTGGTAGTGCGGCATTAAAGCGTGGCAGACGCCGTGGTTCCAAATAGGGCAGGGGAGTATTGTGCAATCAGCATAGCGTGAGTCGACTGTGTGAACGCCAGCGGCTTGTGAAGGATGGTTATTGTTTGAGAGACGGATAGAAAAAGGCGGAAAGACGGAGACGAGTATGAGAGAACAAGACAAGAAAAAGTTAAAGAGGAGTTCAAAAAGGCGGAAAATAAAGAGCCGGAAACTTGAAAGCAGCGATGAAATAAAGAACCAGAAATATAAAGAGGAGAAAAACAAAAGGCGAGGGCGAGACAAAAACAGTTGGAGGATGAGAGAAAGTGAGAAGATTAGACTAGATGACGGAGAGTAAAGTGAAATAGAAGAAACTGGAGAATGGAAGAAAAAAGGGGAGGAATCTAATTAATGTCATTTCCAGAAGCTGATTGGCCTCATCATATGTGTTTGTCATGATGGGGGGTTTTGTGAGGACAGAATCCACTCACCCCATGTGCACTCTCAGCTTCATCTCTCCCACTCTTTACATTGTAGAGACAGAAGGTGCCAAAACATAATTTATCAAAAGCTTGTAGAGGTCTAGGACCATCCGGTTCAGCTTCTGTTGTACTGCTGCTGGTTGCTGAAGTGGATTTAAGCTGACTTTCTGAGCTCAGGGGCTAGTTTCACAAAGATGGACTCTGACTACAGCGTAGATCAGTCAACCATCTGATAGATGCCTGACAGCCATGTTAACTAACACTTTGGGAAAATGTGACCTCATTTTAGCTGTTAAACTCCTGTTGATATTTACTAATGATGTACTGTGAGAAGTTGACATTAGAAAGGTATTGGCAAAGCTGTTTTTGCACACATTTTTTTGTTGGGCCTCAAAGTTTGGGAGCCAGTGTAACACCAAATCATATTTGATACATGAGTTTAGAAGCCCTCTACATCATCAGTGTGATATTTTTTTCTTAAAAAACCTGATGTATACAATTAGATACATACAATACACAGATAATCCACCAGGGGGGAGGAATTCGTTCACCAGAGGCCTTTCCTAGTGACACTACAAGACTGTCATTAATGAGGAAGGAGGAAGAACTTTGACAATTTTGAAAAGGAATTACCAATTTGTTAGACACATTTGTGTTATATTATGTTTTTGTTTGTTCAAAAATAATCATATTTGAGCGTTGAGACCCAATGTATTAAATATGATACAATACTGAAACTCATACATGGAAATTGATATTTGAAAAATTAATTTTTGGGTTGTGCAGAAGGACCAATAAAGGCTCCAGTTTCAAAGAACTGGAATTTTCTGTCAGTGATTTAACGGTTTAGGCTTTACAGGGTTTATCTATATTAATCGCGTTTCATTTTGCATGAGCAAACAGACTCAAGAAAGAAGGGAAAATATATGCACTTAATGTGTTTATTAAACAGTTTTAACAACACAACTTGTAACAACAGTTGTGTTTTTTTGTCCTCATATTTCCATCCAGAGGGCCAATGTGCTGTTTAGTGTCTTCCATCTTTATGGGTTGGTTCTGCTGCCTGTCACTACTGTATTTAGAGTTTTTCAACTGATCATACAAATGGCTGAGGAAATTTTTAATAATCTATTTACTGCCAGCTGCAACTTAAGTTGACACAAACAAATAACCTATTTTGCAACTGAATTTGCTGTGATAGTTATATCAGGACAATTCATATAAGTTAGGGGTGCAATGGTAAAGAACAATTTCAGTTCGGTATATCTACTGATTTAATGTTTAACACCTGTTGATTACCTAATCCTATCAACACACAAATAATTGGTGTAAAATGCAGTTTGTCATCTGTTCATGGTCATCAGATATGACCCATTTGAACATTCAGTGGTTCAGTGGTGAACATGGAAACACCATCATCTTCTACAACATTGATTCACCAGTATAACCCATGGAGTTGGATCAATGACAGTGGATGGACACACTGGGTTTATGTTCAGTTAATGATAGATTTGACTGAAAAAGTCACTTTTTCTTCAGTTTTTTTCAGCTTCTGACATAAATACCTTTGAATATACTCTGAGCTTTAATGACCATCCACATGATCAGTAATTAAATATAGGAAAATACATGGTTTACATTGAAAATTGCAGAATAAAGAGGATAATATTATAATAAATGGTGATAAATCGCTTAAGAAAGGTTAAATAGAGGGGGAAAATCCATTTGGATACTGACACAAAACACACAGCACTTTATGGGTTAATATAACACTCATAACTATTGATGAAAAAATAATTTGGAATATTATGAACCAGTGTACAATGGATCGTTGTCAGAGAGTTCACCGTGTGTTTTCCAGTCTTAAGGTGCATTATCATGTCCAACTATATCAGAGTATGGACTGGAGTTACTAGCCCCTTTACTAAAAAAACAGACAAAAACAGTGACTGTAATGACAGTTTTGAGTTGGGGTAGAGCATGTAATATTAACCCTATAACGCCAAACATACCATATTTGATACATGACTTTAGAAACTCTCTACATGATCAGTGTGACTTTTTTTTTTTTTCTTGAAAAACCTCATGTATACAATTAGATACATGCAATACATGGATAATCCACCAGGGGGGAGGAATTCCTTCACCAGAGGCCTTTCCAGTGACACTACAAGACTGTCATTAGTGAGGAAGGAGGAAGAACTTTGACAATTTTGAAAAGGAATTATCAACTTGTTAGACATGTTTGCGATATATTTTGTTTTTATGTGTTCAAAAATAATAACATTTGAGCATTGAGACCTGATGTATCAAATATGATACAAAATTGGAAATTAATATTTGAAAAAAAATTTTTTTTTTGGTTGTTCAGAAGGACCAATAAAGGCTCTAGTTTCAAAGAACTGGAATTTTCTGTCAGTGATTTAATGGTTCAGGCTTTACAGGGTTAAATGATGATTTATCAGTAGTAGCATTCATTTCTTCTCAGTGGTAGGAATTATCATTGTAAAAAAAAAAAACACTATGTGCGACCAGTATTTTAAGTTATTTATCTTTCAGTACAGAATAAATCATGGATTTGTGCCGTATATGGCTACATTTCACTATTATAAAAAATTCATGAGAAAACACATAACCATGTGTGAAACTGCAGTAAGCTTATTCACACAGAGAGGAGCTCATCAGAAATAAACCCTGCGTTTATTTATGTGTGAATACAAATGTGCATTCATGCTTGTGGTATTGCATTTCTATTTGTGTGTGTGTTTATGTATGTTTTGGACTCCAGCTCTTTTTTTTTTTTTTTTTTTTTTTGACATTTGGTAGCGTTTACATGAAAGAGGAAATCACTGCTGCTTTCCAGACATGGTTCCTCTCCCTGAGCCGTGGAGAAAATTAAATGAGTCGGGATGTAAAATTTATTCATTATTTGATTTCCATCTCCTAACGGCGGCTGGACACTGAAACCCGCCCCCCCCCCCCTTGCTATAACTGGCTCAGCACAAGTGCCAGTGGCGTATGGCTATAAGTGCACAATAACACCGGCATATCATTTTAATGCAGATGTTCTCGGCGGAAGAACGTTTCAGGTTTGGTTAAATAAACGCTGACTGTGTTGTCAATCAGACTGGAAGAACTTCTTTATTGTTTCTTTTCTTTCTTCCAGTAAGCATTTCAGCTCCACAATACACCTGTTTATCGAGTGTACGGCGGTAGAGTATGAATGGGTATTTGCAGTGGCTCAGTGGTAATCTCCACTTCTTTGAATATGTATGTTTATTTGCATAGATGTGTGTAATAGTGCGCTTTGTTCCTGTGTGTTTATGTGTGGCTCATTGCTTACCGGAGGGCAGAATTAGCCACAGGGCTCCGGAGCCTGAATTGCAGACAGCAGCACTATGCGAACTAATATTGACTGTATGAGTGATGGTCATATTTACCTGTTGAATGGATGGCTGCTTTGACTAATGACCGCCTGATTTTTCATTTTCTTAACTCCCCGATTTTGCGAGGATGGTTGGCGTAAATTAAAAGATATGGAGGTGGAAGGAAGGAGGAGGGGAGACACGGTGATGAAAAATGGGTACTTATTAAAAACATCCACAAATCCTCAGTGGGCATATTTCAAGTGTGCCCAGAGTGTTTGTCATTACAAATAGTTGTGTTTTCTAGAGGAGTATGCAGAAAGGAAAAATCCTCCTTTTCATTCTTTATGACATGCTCAGTTTTGCCACAACTGGCACTTTAATCTCCAGCTTCCAGTCGGTTACTCCTCACATTGAAGCGTCCTTTTATTAGAGACAAACAAATGAGGTGGATCTTTAATATCACTTGAAGTTGCATTTGATGTCTTTTTTTATCTCTAGTGTATAGAGTCAATCTAGATCAGGGGTCTGCAACCTTTATTATCAAAAGAGACATTTTGCCCCCTCTTCCACCAAAAAAAAAAAGTCTGGAGCCACAAAAAATAACAGAGCTTCTAAACTTTTAAAAGTTGTAATCTTTTTTTTACATTTTATCTATTACAACCACTGAATACTACCAACAGAAGTGCAGTGTGGAATGGATTCTGGAGTATGATTACTCTAAAAGTACACAATAGAAGTATTTCAAAGTATTTGTGCTAATAGTATATGAAGGACTAATACCAAAAATACCAAATTCACAAGGTACTTATTGGAAAAAAATTATTTTACTCATCATTGAATTTAGTCTTATTGCCTATTTCAGATGAAAAAACAAACAATTTTGGAGCTTGGTAGGGATTTTTGAGTATGATTACTCCAAAAGTACAGAGTAAAAGTAGTTCATAGTATTAGTGCTAATAGTATATGAAGTACTAATACCAAATATGCTAAATTCATGAGGTACTTTTTGGAAGTCATAATTTTATTCATCATTGAATTTAGTCTTAAAGCCTATTTCAGATGAAAAAACACACTTTTGGAGCTTGGAAGGGAATCTGTTGTAGCATTACCCCAAAAGTACACAGTACTCATACTCATACAGTCGCTCTATGAAAAGTATCGCTATTTATGGAACTTATTCTCTTCAAAACTCAACACTGTCTCTGCAGTTCCCAGTTGTACTGCTCCACATCCGCAACCTCCCGGAAAAGGGACAGAATTATATGAGTAATATACAAAGGACAGACAGAACCCTCCGTCCGTCTGCGTCTTTAACGTAGAGCAGAAATGAACCTTTACTTCTGTTGTCTGGAAGGCACATTCGCTCCATGCAGCTCATCTACCATAACTGTCGAATGAGTACTGCACAAGAAACATGCTAGCGGCTGGCTTGACCATGCAGAGGAGAATCGCGGCTGGTTTGACTGCAGAAAAGGGAGGAGCCACTAGAAGGAGGATGAAGAGCCGCAGGTTGCCGACCCCTGGTCTAGATACTGATATTGAGGATGTTTCACTGTGCTGAGCATCAGGAAACAATGCTGTAATTTCAGGAAGTGGGGCATAAATTCTTAGAGAGAAGTACAGTGTACGTCTATGGGAACTGCATTTTTTTTTTTTTTTTCCAAGCATCCCCAGCAGCTGTCAGTGATATTACAACTCCAAGATACTTTTGTATTGGCTTCCTTTTGGCGCAGAGGTCTTCACCCTTTGGTTCAGACCATCTATAAACTTTGTCTCTGTGATTGGATTTCAGCTGTGGCAGGCTGTGTATTTCACACCTAGACCTGCAGTGGGGTTTTACCTGACTCGATCCTCATTTTAATAGAAATACTGAGCTCTCAATACCACACAAAAAATGTAATATAACAGGGTCTTGGATCACAGACAGGTATGTCACATAGGGAGAATGAATACTGTTACTACAGCAAGAAACCCAATAGACAAAACTCAGCTGGTCTCCTTTCACTGCAGCTGAACCATGTACATCACAGGTGTCAAATATGTGGCCTGGGGGCCAAATCCGGCCCGCCAAAGGGTCCAATCTGGCCCACGGGATGAATTTGTGAAATGCAAAAATTACACTGAATATACTAACAATCAGTGGTGTCAAAATAATTTTTATTCAGGTTCCACATACAGACACATACAGTCCAGTTAGATTTCAAGTGGGTCAGAACCAGTAAAATATTATAATAACCTATAAATAATGACAACAACAAATTCTCTTTGTTTTTTTGGTGTAAAAAAGTAAAATTACATGAAAATGTTTGCATTATCAAACTATACTTTTTCAAAAAATGTGAATAACCTGAACAAATATGAACAAACGGAAATGTCTTAAGAAAATTAAATGCAATGTTATCAATATTCTGCCTGTTATTAAATGTTTTGTGCGATTGTAATGCACATGTGTAAATGATAAACTAATAAAACAAGGCGTAATATTGTTAAAATTGCACTTGTTTTTCTTAAGACGATTCAAGTTGTTCATGTTATTCAGATTTTTAAGGAAACTTTGTAGACGTAAACCTGATCGTAATATAATTTTACTTTTTTCACTGTTGTTATTTTACTGGTCTGGCCCACTGGAGATCAAATTGGGCTGAATGTGGCCCCTGAATTAAAATGAGTTTGACACCCCTGATGTACATCAACTCAAGCGCAATCATTAATTTGTATTAGTGTTGTTAAACGATTAAAATTTTTAATCAGATTAATCACAGGGTTGCTGTGGATTAATTTCAATTAATCACGATTAAATAGGCCTATCATTCATTTTTAACCATATAATGCCAAACATATATATTTGATACATGACTTTCGAAGCCCTCTACATGATCAGTGTGATTTCTTTTCTTGAAAAACCTGATGTATACAATTAGATACATGCAATACACAGATAATCCACTCCGGGGGAGGAATCCGTTCACCAGAGGCCATTCCAGTGACACTACAAGACTGTCATTAATGAGGAATATGATGTGGATATCACCACAAATGCCCTGAAAGTCCTTCTTCCATTTCCAACCTCATATCTTTGTGTGGCTGGGTTTTCTGCAATGAGTAGACTGGATATACGGAACACAATTGGAGTGTGCGTCTCCCATCAGCCCCAGATGGGACTGTCTAGTTGCAGGGAAACAAGTCCAGGGTTCCGACTGATTCTGCATTAGGGTGAGTTGATATTATACTGTGGAATCATTGTAATTGCCTGTTATACAGTGTGAGTGTTTAAGATCACATGCTCTGAACTGACAAAGGTTTTTGTTATTGGAACCCCCGTACCTCTACCTGGTCCGCGGAAAAATTTTCATGCATGAAACCGGTCCGTAGTGCAAAAAAGGTTGGGGACCACTGGTCTACATGATCAGTGTGATTTTTTTTTTTTTTTTTCTCTTGAAAAACCTGATGTATACAATTAGATACATGCAATACACAGATAATCCACTCAGGGGGAGGAATTCATTCACCAGAGGCCTTTCCAGTGACACTACAAGACTGTCATTAATGAGGGAGGAGGAAGAACTTTGACAATTTTGACAAGGAATTACCAATTTGTTAGACATGTTTGTGTGATATTATGTTTTTGTTTGTTCAAAAATGATCATATTTGAGTACTGAGACCCGATGTGTCAAATATGGTACAAAATTGAAACTCATACATGGAAATGGATATTTGAAAAATAATTTTATGGGTTGTTCAGAAGGACCAATAAAGGCTCCAGTTTCAAAGAACTGGAATGTTCTGACAATTATTTAATGGTTCAAGCTTTACAGGGTTAATCTATATTAATCATGTTTCATTTTGCATGAACAAACAGACTTAAGAAAGAAGGGAATATATGTGCACTTAATGTGTTTATTAAACAGTTTTAACAACACAACTTGAAACAACAGTTGTTTTTTTGTTTTTTTTTTTTTGTCCTCATATTTCCATCCAGAGGGCCAATGTGCTGTTTAGCGTCTTCCATCTTTATGGGTTGGTTCTGCTGCCTGTCACTACTGGACCAACTGACCATTTGTTCATGTGCGATGCTAACTCCACTTTGGCAACACATTTCAGGCAGTTTGTCCGAGACGTTCAGAGTCATTCTATGCTGCAGATGGGTTAATTGCGGTAAAATTTTTAATCAGATTAATCATGATGATGGATTTGTCCATATTAAAGCACTAATTTTGACAGATAAATATTAATGATATACATTATACTCACCATAACTACAGCTTGATTTTAGTATGCCTGTGACCAGATCCATTTGTTCTCCATTGCTGGCCATTGTGGTTTGGGAAAACAGCTATTAGATGGTAACCAATAGGTATATTTTGTTTTATGCAAGTCACTACAGATGTGGTTTTGTCTCTAAGCTTGCTCTGACAAGTCGCTCTTTGACTGTCCGATCAAATGACTTGAAAATGTTGACATTCTTGTAAATCTGCTAAATCGCCTTCATGTGACCAACATGAAACCTGATTGGTTAAAGTACCATCAGGTTCAGTGCCATGTATGTGAAGCTCCAGAGGAGTGCACTGTTGATTGTGAAGGCAGATTTATTTTACCCGGCAACTCATAAAGGCTGAAATATGATTGGACACAATAATAACCAAGAGAAAAGCTAGAAAATAAAGAGAATAGACCACAGGTGTCAAACATACGGCCCAGGGGCCAAATCCGACCCGCCAAAGGGTCCAGTCCGGCCCCTGGGATGAATTTGTGAAATGCAAAAATTACACTGAAGAAATTAACAATCCTTTTAGTTCAGGTTCCACATTCAGAACAATTCAATCTCAAGTGGGCAGGACCAGTAAAATACTATCATAATAAAATATAAATAATGACAACTTCAAATGTTTCTCTTTGCAAATGTAAATATTTTCATGTATTTACACTAAAACAATGCATAATTTTGCAAAAAAAAAATATGAATAACCTGAAATGTCTTAAGAGAATTAAGTACAATTTTAATAATATTCTGCCTGTTACTAAATGATTTGTGTATTTGTAGATCCACTGTGATCTGTAAGTTACAATGAACATGCGTAAATGATAAACTGAGACAGAATATTGTTAAAATTACACTTATTTTTTTCAGTTTGTTCATGTTATTCACACCATTTGAAAGGATAGTTTGCCGATATAAACCTTTTCATAATGTAAATTAACTCTTTTTTGCTCTAAAACATAGAGAAAAGTTGACATTATTTATATATTATTCTGTTATTATTTTACTGGTTCGGCCCACTGCAGATCAAATTTAGCTGAATCTGGCCTGTGAACTAAAATGAGTTTGACACCCCTGGAATAGACTATTGGGGATAATTTAATACAACGTCATGGAACAAATATGAACATTTTTGGTGTAAATGTAGGGTGGTGTTTCTGATTCTTATGACTGGATCTCAGACACTGCCATGTGTTGTGAACCAACTTTGTTAAACAGGGTCTGAGACACTCTTCTCTGAACATTTGTCACTTGTCTGTGTAACTAAACTTGTGAGAACAATTCACTTTTTTGTTCCAATCTTTGAATGATGAGTTCTGAATCAACTCATACTATTAGCACTCAGACCTTTCGCAATTTTAAAGGCACGACAATGTTTTTATTTATTTACACTCAGAAACATACAGAATGTAATTTGCAAGTGAATGTGAAGGAGTTTTACATAAAAACCCTGTTGAGACTGGAAAAGTGGTGTTCTCCAGACAACATATTACAGAAAATAATCACAGTGGAGTTGTTTACAATTTGAATGCATCTATCAATAGCAATAGAAAGGCACATAGTTCAGTATGGTACTCAACAATGCATCGCAGAAGAACCCTCATTCATAATGAACAGTAATATGTGCATATATGAAGCACTGTTATTATTATACTAGAAGGCAGATTGAAACTGTACCACCCTGAAATATACTTTAGACTGTTTATGCAACAAACAAGATAAAGGAGGAAAGGGAAGAAAACCAAACGACTTTCATAATAGAGGTTTGGGCTGGAATGACAATATATACACCGTAAAAAAACCTGTAATTTAACGGAATTTTCACTGTTTATTTTACAAATTTTTCCTGGATTTTTAAGCTACAGGAAAATATTAATGAAATGACAAAAATCAACTGATTTTACATGTCAAATGTAAAATAACACAAAAAAAACTGTAACTGAATAACCAAAAAAATTTCCATTTTTTAAAAGATTTTTTTTTCTTTTTTCACAGAAAAATACAGTTAAAATACATTTGCCAATGTATCATAATTTCACAAATATTTCTTTTCTATTTATGAGATTAAACAGTTTAAAGTTTAATACTGTAAAAAAAAAATAATGAGACGAGATAAAATTACTGACAATTAAATGTAAAGGAAGTATTTGTTCTGTAAGTTTAACAAGACTTGTTTGTTAATTGAAAAATATCTTGTGTAATTATGGAAGGTTTGACAACACAAATGTTGAATAAATGTATTTTTGTGAATGTATAACATGTATAAGCACTGATAAACTGTCCAAATACAGTTTTTATCAGTGGATTGTACAACTTGGTCTCATTAAAATTTTATTTATTTATATATATATATATATATATATATATATATATATATATATATATATATATAATTTGATTGTTTTAATACATGAAAATATTCTTTATTAAACAGTAATTATTCATCATTATCATTATTAAAAAGTAAAAAAAATCTGCAAAATCTCATGTAAAGTTAGGGCAAAAAACTGTATTTTAATTATGGAAAATTACCATATTTTTATGAGATGGTTATTTTCCGTTACTTAATAGAATTTTTTTCAGCACCCCTGCTGCCGGAGTATTAGTTTTCTTACGGGTTCCTTTTTTTTTTTTTACAGTGTACACTGTTGGACACACTTTAACCTTTATATCTCTTGTGGCCTTGGTATGTACAATTATATTTTCTTCCTCTTTACGAAGATGCCACAGTGTAAAAAACAAACAAACAAAAAAAAAAAAAAAGACAGTACTTGCTGTTCCAAGGTTGGCTTTTGTATGTCATTGTTTCATCCTTGCCAGCGCTGGATGAGTTTTTTTTTTTTTTTTTATTTGATGGACAAAGATGTGTAATGTTCCTGTTCTGTTCTTTGAACTATCAAGGACAAACTAACATGGAGGCCACAGTGCATTCAAAGAACATGACTGATCAATAATCTCAGGTGTTATCCAACCTCAATCTTTTGGGTAAAAAAGAAAACTTGGAGAACATGTTACCATAATTTCCAACTATAAGCCCCTACTTTTTTCACATGCTTTGAACCCTGCGGTTTAAACGATGATGCAGTTAATTCACCGTCAATCAAACGCATTCACACTAAATTCTTCAGATCAGTCATTTTGCGCATCAAAGAAATGCATATGAGGCCACTTTCAAGTTAAAGGCGATCAATCTGAATGTTGAACAAGGAACTAGAACTGCTGCACGTAACCTTGGCATCAATGAATCGAGGGTGAGACGTTGGAAACGGCTGTGTGCGGCGTATATTCAGGTGCGATCAATCGTCCGGAAAGTACGGTAGTGCATTACGACTGCCTATTAGGACCACATAAAAAAATAAAAACATTTATCACCACAAGAATCAAGTCACAAAATATCTAAATAAAACCCATAATTTTATGAGAATAAAGTCGAATACAAAAAGAGTCCTAATTTTTTACAAGAATGAAGTCATTGTTTTATAAGATTAATGTTGTACAAGTTTGAAAATAAATTTGCAATAGTGCGATTAAAAAGTCATAATTTACAAATTGTAAGCCTTGTTGATGACAGAGTTTCCAATTACAGCCAACACAAGTGAAGCAGCAACTTTCCCTTGTGTTGGACCGGACGAACAGTAAATGAAAGTAGAACTTCGCAAAATGTTCCAAATTCTCCATTATGCGATGAGTGGGTATGACTTTATTCTTGTAAGTTATGATATTTTTCCTACCTGTTTTTAAATTACGTTATTCTTGTAATATTATGGCTTCATTCTCGAAATATGACTTTAATCTCATAAAAGTACGATGAGATTTTTGTCAAATTGTGAATTTTTTTTTAAAAACTATGACTTTATTCTCATAATATTATGGCTTTATTCTTGAAATATGACACCTTAATCTCATAAAAGTACTTTTTTTTTTTTTTAATTATGAGTTTGTTTTTTGTTTTGTTTTTTTACTACGACTTTATTCTCATAATATTATGGCTTCATTCTTGAAATATTCCAACTTTATTCTCAGAAAATTATGGGTTTTATCTTGATATTTTATGACTTTATTCTCATTTTGACAATTGTTTTTATTTTCTTATGTGGCCCTCGTACGCCATCGTAGCGGATCAGGTCATTTTCACATAATATCTGAGGCATTACATTAGTTTTTCAACACCATTCAACAGCATTCTAAGCTTTGTTTAGTTAATTATGATATGCTGGTGCTGTTTATTTTTCATAATTACACTTTTTGCTCTTCAGAAATGTCTGATATGATATGAATACATCAGTCCTCTGGTCCCAGCTGGCTCTTTGTAATGAATCTCTCCAGTAGGGCTTTTTCTGATTTGTTCTCCCAAAAAAAAAAAAAAAAAAAAATTCTCTATCTCTGCTCTATCATCTCAATCCTTTTTTTTTTAATCACATTCCTGTTTGTCTGTATCTTGTTCGCTCTGTTTCTTCAGCTCATCTCAGGTTTTCAGCAGCAGAAGTGTATATTAAAAGAGCGAATGCATTTTGCTGCAGATTCATTCTGATAATATTTTGACATGGCTAGGCTGTGTTTTTGTCCCCCACCATAACCTCCTGAGACCCAGGAAACTAAAAATGTTTAGCTTTTTCACATTAAACAATTGTCTTTATTGAAAACTGTATAATGCAACAGTTTTCCGGATACATTTCTTGAGTTATTCTTATTTATTTATTTATTTATTTATTTATTTTAGTGGTGGGCAGCGATTAATCACAGAAATCCACGCGATTAAAATTTTTAATCGCATAGTTGTTGGGGGGGGCATCAACTGCATGTATTGCCTTTCAGTGATATTTCAGACTGGAAGTACTCCGGTGATAAAAATAATTGTACGTCAGTGCTTCCAAAGAACTGTGTCCTTCTCAACCCCACCATCTGAAAACATTTAAAATGAAAATGTCCATGTAAAAAAACACTACTTTTACACATGTTTATGTCCCCACCAGTGTATTTACAGTTGTGAGTGATTGGCAGGAGTCTTAAGCCCACTAATAAGTACTGATACTAATAAGCCCAATAATATGTGATGTTCAGTTGTTCAAAGCAAGCAAAAGGGGCCCTGAAGTGGTCAGAATAAGTGGCACTAACGTATGTTTTGTCCTTTCCGTGTTACCGTAGTCAGTTTGGACATAAGAAGGAACTAACATACGTTTCTTTCACTCTGTTTGTATGGCCCCAAAAACGTTTGCCTGTGAGTATTTTATGTTCAGTTGTTGTAAGAATGAATAGTATAAAATATCTCTGATGTGAACCTTTGTTGCTGGATAAAAAGATGTTGTAAATCTTAAATTATGCTGTAAATGCTAATCGTTAGCGTGTCTATGGATTTTCCCATTGAAGTTAGCATCGAGATAAAATGACTGCTAATACAACATTCACATCATAAATTAGTAAAGGTAAGTTCAAAGGCTGGCATATTATACCTAAACACAACCAATGAATTTACAAAAACTTAACATGAGCCTGCATAAAGAATTAGCAACTCATCTCCGACTGCTAGCATAAACGAATTAGCTTAAACATGTTAATAACACATTGTAATAAACACATCCAAAATAACATCATAAACATGTTTCTAACGGCACGTTTGCATGTGAAATTATTTAGCAAACAACAGAATGGTTGATACATACAGGCGTTAAACTGCAGGAGTTACACACAGTTTGATTCAGCATTACTTGTAAAGTTCGCCGGTTTTCTCCTCTCAGCTGCACGTACACACAGCACCGGTGTGTGGACCGGAAAAATAAAAGCATGAGTTTCAAAGTAAGAGTCCGTATGTATAAATCAACTAAGACTTGCTTGAAAGGCAGAACAATAATAAAACAGCGTTAACGTGAGATAAAAAAAAAAAAAATGTCGGCGTTATTTAATGAATGCGTTAACGTGGTAATAACGCGTTAACTTGCCTAGCCCTAATTTATTTATTATTTATTTAATGGAATGTCCTTTGCAATAGATGGTATTTTTTAAGTAAAACTGTCAAACTTTTGTCTCCTACAGAGGACAAAAATGCATTGCTGGGTGTCAGGAGGATAATAGGACCACAAGAAAAGACTGTTTGTACAAAAGTCACATGCTTCACATTTGGTGCAATTAAATGTACAAATGGACATATCAATTAAGGATTCACATGATAATTTTGGGAGCACTTAACTGATCTTTTTTTTTTTTTTTTCGGAATAAAAATGTCTTCATTCTTAAGAGGGCACTGGCCAGTTTTTTTTTTTTTTTTAACCCATAAAGACCCAGTGTTACTATTGTCAGTCCCCAAATGAATTTTTCTCTCTATTTAATGTTTCTTAAAGGGGTCATATTTTGCTACACCCACTTTTATTAGTCTTTGGTTCATTTATTTGTGTATTTGGACCCTAATAGTTCATACAGTTTGAATTTGAACCCTCCAGGTGCTGCAAAACTATCTTTATATTCATTCCGGCAAAAATCTCGTGGATTTCTACAACCCGTTTTAATTCCTTATTAATTTGTTATAACTAGTTATGTCACGACATTTGCACATATAAGGTCAAGACTTCCGATGAATATTTCTCCGAGTACGACATAATTGTTTATCAGCAGCAGCGGTTGTAGTAAAAACTGAAAATATGTCCAAACTTGGAGCCAATTTCCTAAAAGGTTCAGTTGTTGGTTGAAAGGGACAGAAAGCATGGTCAACAACCTGGAGGGGGCGGGGCCTTAAGTCACTCATTTGCATTTAAAGGGCCAGCGCTCAAAACCACCTTTCTGGTGTTATTACTCAGAAATAGGGTTGAAGATGGACCTGTGGAGTTGAAATAATGAAGAATTCAGACCCAAGCAGAGCATTTACAGTTTATATAGACCACAGAGAAATGTTGGAAAATGCATAATTCCATTTAAAAAAGCAAAGTATCCCTCCTTTAAGTTATTTAACACCATTTACTATAAAATTAATCTCAGTATTTTGCATTTTTCCACTGTAACTCATGTATTTTCCTATATTTCATTTAGATATTCATGAAAACCAAGGAAATTCAAAGGTTACTATATCAGAAACAGAGAAAACTGAAGAAAAAGCGACTTTTTCAGCTAAATCTCTTATTAACTGAACCTAAACCCAGTGTGTCCATCCACTGTCATTGATCCAACCCCATGGGTTTTATTGGTGAATCAATGTTGTAGAAGATGATGGTGTTTCCACGGTAACTACAGAGCCTCTGAATGTCCAAATGGGTCATATCTGATGACCATGAAAAGATGAATAACTGTAATTTACACCAATTATTTACATGTATTGATAGGATTAGTGGCTCAACAGGTATTAAACAGTTTAGATCAGTAGATGTTTTTGGTCTGTGGTGGATGTTTGGGTCTTCATGGGTTAAGCAGAAGAATGCATAAAATAAGATATTATTGTGTTTGTAATGAATTAATTAACACAGACTGTCATGATTAGAAGATATTATCATATGTATTAATAATCGTATTTGTTGTAAATAATTACAGTGCATATAAATATCATAGTTTATATTAAAAAAGGTTGATTGTGCAAATGTGATTAAAAAAGTGTATGGTGAATGGTTTGTGAATGGATGTTTTGAATTATCGGAAACATGTTTTGTTTATTTTAAGTGTGTTAACAAAGCAAGGGAAACTGAATCAATTTAATTATTAGTTTTTAAAAAGTAGGTGGGATTCTATAAGTTATACTTCTTTCTACTCCTTTTCAAGCGCTGAAAAGTTTGATGTCTGTGTTAGATGGTTCTTTATTAAATGATGATTTTATATGCTCGAAATAAAACTAAACTAAGTAATGCAAATGCTTTACATTTAGGCCTTAACTAGTGTTTGGGTAGTTATTCTGCAATCACTGCTGATTTTGCGAGTTTGATGTTTTTCTTCTTTATATAAACCACTGAATATTACCTTGTGTTTATACTGGAAATACATGCTGATAAATGATGCCATCTACCATGTCACATTCTGGAGTCAGTAAATGAACTAACAAAAGGAAAAAAAAATCTATTTATCTCAGAGTACTTGTTGCTGTTCAGGTAAATGGTTCTGTTCAAATGAAAATTAAAAATTCAGGCTGAAGATAAACTTTAAAAGGGCAAAAATAATAAGCGTTCTTTTATTCCCATCATGCTAGGGCTGATCACATTTTATTTTCAATTACAATTTGTCTTCCAATTATCTTGAAAACAAGATAATCAAGATCAGATGAGTGTGGTGTTGCATTCTTTGTCTTTGGGCAAAAGAAAAAGGCAAGGTAAGTTTATTTGTATGGCACTATTTATACACGGGGTAACTCAAAGTGCTTTACAAAATCACAACAAAAGCAAAAGCAAGACATTGAAATTACTTTAAGATAAAAGAAAGGCATTAAATATTTGAAAATCGTATATTAAAATTAACATTGAAATTAAAATGGAATAAAGCAAGACATGAAATTTAAAAAAAAGAAAAGAAAAAAGGTGCATTTAAAAGACAAGACTGAAGAGAGTTTATTCATGGTTTTCATAAAAGGTGACAACTGTTTGGAAATCCTTGGCTTTCAAGGTATCTGCAGAGCAACAACAAAAAATATATAGTGGGGTCCAAACCACAAGGCAATATTGTTGAATCACCTTAAATTCAGTCACAAAATAGTAAACTAAAGACACAATAAAGGTAGAAACAGCACATGAAAAATAAAGCCCCTGGACTTCTTCCACTAGTCTTAGGACACTATGTATGGTTTTGTTGTGCATTATTCATTATCCTCTCATCTGTTTTTTTGTATTTGACTTTCAGTTGATTTATATTTTCAATGTTCAATAAAAGTTGAGTAAATACAGATTGAAATTAGCACTGCTGTTACAATCTGGCATATTGACAGCTGCAATTGTTGTAGATGTTCATTAACCTCCTAAGACCTAGCTATGGGTTTTCTGTCCACATTTGTGGACAAGAGTTTCACAACTTTATACAAAAAAAAGAAAAGAAAACTGTCCACCGCGAAGGACAGTCCATAAAATTTTAAAAACTGCATCTGAAAAAACTGTTGCATCATGATGTTTCCAATATAGGCACTTATTTAATAAAAAAACAAAAAAAGCTTGTACTTTGCTGACATTTCCTGGGTCTTAGGAGGTTACTACTACTACTACTACTACTACTACTACTACTACTAATAATAATAATAATAATAATAATAATAATAATTATAATTATTATTATTATTATTATTATTATTATTATTATTAGGGCTGGGCAAGTTAACACGTTATTACCGCGTTAACGCATTCATTAAATAACGCCAACAATTTTTTTAATCTCCCGTTAATGCTGTTCTGCCTTTCAAACAAGTCTTAGTTCATTTATACATACGGACTCTTATTTTGAAACTCATGCTTTTATTTTGGCGCTCTGCACGTAGCTGAGAGGAGAAAGTAAACTTTCCGGTAATGCTGAATCAAACTTTAACTCCTGCAGAAGCAACGCCTGTATGTATCAGTCATTCCGTTGTTTGCTAAATAATTTCACATGCAAACATAGAAACATGTTAGAAACATGTTTATGACGTTATTTTGGATGTGTTTATTACAATGTGTTATTAACATGTTTAAGCTAATTCATTTATGCTAGCAGTCGGAGATGGGTTGCTAATTCTTTATGCAGGCTCATGTTAAGTTTATGTAAATTCATTGGTTGTGTTTAGGTATAATATGCCAGCCTTTGAACTAACCTTTACTTATTTATGATGCAATTAGCTCGATGCTAACTTGAATGGGGAAAATCCATAGACACGCGAGCGATTAGCATTTACAGATTAATTTAAGATTTGCAACGTCTTTTTATCCAGCAACAAAGGTTCACATCAGAGATATTTGATACTATTCATTCTGACAACAACTGAACATAAAATACTCACAGGCAAACGTTTTTGGGGCCATACAAACAGAGTGAAAGAAACGTGTCTGTTAGTTCCTACTTATGTCTGAACTTACTACAGTAACACCAAAAGGACAAAACATACGTACCACTTCAGGGCCCCCTTTGCTTGCTTTTAACAACTGAACATCACATATTATTGGGCTCATTAGTATTAGTACTTATTAGTGGGCTTAAGACTCCTGTCAGTCACTCACAAGCAGAAATAAACTGGTGGGGACATAAACATGGAGAAAAGTACCGGTCTGTTCCATGGACATTTTCATTTTAAATGTTTTCAGATGGTGGGGTTGAGAAGGACAAAGTTGTTTGGAAGCACTAACATGTGCAATTATTTTTATCACCGGAGTACTTCTGGTCTGAAATATCACTGAAAAGTAATACACACTGTTGATGCCGGCAAACCCCCCCCCCCCCCCCCCCCCCCCCAAGTATAACTATGCGATTAATTGCAATTAATCGCAGAAATCCACACAATTAATTGCGATTAAAAATTTTAATTGCTGCCCAGCACTAATAATAATACATTTTATTTATAGGCGCCTTTCTTGGCACTCAAGGACACTGTACAGTAAAACAGGAGAAGATAAAACGAACAATAAAACAGAGGAAAAAATAAAAAGCAGGTTAAAAATTGGATAATGCAGCTGTGGTCACAAAGAGAAAGTGGTCCTAAACAGTAAATAAATATGCACTGTCCCAAATGAATAAATAAATAAATAAAATATATTTTCCAAACCAATGCTTATTCATTTTAAAATAATCATAATTTCTATATCTGCCACTATAGTTGTGATTATGATTTTTAATAACTAACTACTGTTTCTTCAGACCAAAACCATCCCGGCATCTGTCATCTAAATGTTAATCTGACACTGAGGATGTTTCCCTTGTAAATAAGAAAAGGAAGTAGATGTCAGGAAAAAAAAAAAAAAAAATCCCCTCAAGAAACTCTCACTCTCACGTCTCTAAAACTGTTAGTAGATACAGTTTGTCAGGTTTCTGTGGATCTGCACAACTCTCAGTTTCCTGTCACATGCCATCAAACACGTCGAGGTCTGAATGAACATCCACTTTGTCCTCAAACTAAAACAAGCCGACTTCCTCCTCTTCCCTGTGAGTCAGCAGACCTTTCAGCTCTGCAGCACTAGATTGCCCACAATCCTCCATTTTTTTTATTTATTTTTTTTTATTTTTCGTTTCCTTTAACACTACAAATCCGTCGTGGGCTGAAGAGCTGATTTTGTTCCCCGCTAAACGGAAGAAATACCAGACAAAAGTCCTATCCCAGTGAGATGTGTGTGTGTATGTGTGTGTGTGTTTGTGACAGAAGTGGTAAAGCTTCTTAACAATCCCTGTTAATATATGCATCCCATATTACTGGCAAGTGCAATGTACTCCTAAATGTTACGCATATTTTACAACAGAATTAGTATTTTGGTTTTTCTCTTGATAATAAGTACGGAGCTAAAAAAAAAACAAAACAAAAAAACCCCCAGCTCATTCTGTGTCAACATTATTGTCGTCTTTATATGATTTTCAGTATATTAACATTTATATATATTTACCCCGCCCCCTGAAGCAGAGGCAAGGGGTATTGTTTTTGATCATGTAATAGTTTGCTCTACTATGTTGCAAATAAACGTTAATTTGAGACAACATTTAGTCTATATAATGTATATTATTATGGACAGAGGTAGAAAAGCCAGGTGTAGATTACTGCAAAAAGTGAGAATTTTATTTTCCTTGGTCAGGATATGTGTCAGTCATTTTGGAAAGCAAAGATAACACCGGGTTACAAAAAAATGTTTTTTGCAAGTTGTCTAGGTTTTTTCAACTGAATTAGGACCATTTTGCACCGCTAAATCCAAAAATGACATCTGTTTTTTTTTCCAATCAGGTCAGGTTTTTTTGCTAATTTGATTTTGAAAAATTTGATCTTCTCACAAAATTGATTACATTTTTGTAAACTTTATCTTGGTCACCAAGTTTAATACCAAAATAAGATTGGTGAGCACACTTTATGAAACTTGTGACTTGATTCTTGTTAGGTACAATGGTGTATTCACCGCAGATGTAGCAGAATACGTCAGGCTTATTTTTGCAAGATCTTCTAGTCCAGGGGTCGGCAACCCGCGGTTCCGGAGCCGCATGTGGCTCTTTCATCCTTATGTTGCGGCTCTGCGTGGCTTGGGAAAATAAATTATAAGTGTCCGATTGAAGTGTATGTTATTTGTCTCAAAAACGTGTATCATGTCTTCTTATTAAGTCAAAGTTTTTAACTTCTTTCTTCAGACCTTGTGCAATTTCGGTGATCAGCATTCGCCTTCTTCAGAGACGTTTGACAGCACTTGACAAGTCAGCCGGCAGCCGGCATGCGCGGAATGCCCTGCGACACCAAAACTGCACAATATCTGAACAAAGTATTTTATTTGTGTTTGTTTAATTGTAGTTGTAAATTATAAGATTATTGTGATCTCGAAATATTAAAATAAAATTATATATATATATATATATATAGTATTTTTCATCGCTCAAAATATGCGTCACACTCTCCGACAGCCCGCCAAAACGCTGTACATTTATCGAGACTTTCAACCCCAGGTAGGCCAAGTATGGAGAAATCTAAGAAAAGAAAAATATCTGAAGAAAATAGAACATTTAATGATGCCAGGTGCCATGGCACGACCAAGGTGCCGCGGCACCTCGGGGCCAACGCTAGGTGCTGTGGCACTGCAGTACTATGGCTCAGTGCCAGGTGCCGTGGCACCGCGGTGGTGCCTCGGCTCGAGGTGCAGGTGGTGCCGCGGCACCGGTGGCACCCAGTTGTGGCACCACTGCGGTGCCACGGCACCTGGCACCGAGCCATGGTACGGCGGTGCAAAGGCACCTAGCGTTGGCCCCGAGGTGCGCGGCGTGGCACCACCGAGGTGCGCAGCGCAGCACCAAGCCGTGGTACCGGTAAAATCGTTGTATAAGCCGCGTCGGAGTATAAGTCGCAGTGTTTAAAGTATGGGAAAAAAGTAGCGGGTTATAGTCCAGAATTTACGGTATATATGGGTAACATCTTCATTTCAGATCTCAAAAAGTGTTTGCGGCTCCCAGTGTTGTCTTTTCCGTGGAAACCGGGTCGAAATGGCTCTTTGAGTGTTAAAGGTTGCCGACCCCTGTTCTAGTCGAAGCCATTTCTTTCACCTGTAATATTAAAAAAAAACATTAATCATAAATTGGCAAAAGTAAAATCTTCAGAACTTGTTTATTGCAAGAAATATGAAATAATTTTGTATCAAATGATGTGAAAATGTCCATAAATGTAAGCAAAAATGTTAAAAAGCCAATATGTAGCATAGTTCAGAAAGTTGACCTGATTGAGCAAAATGAATGTGATTTTTGGATTCAGCACACCAAAATTATCCTAAATCAGCTCAAAAAACTTAAACAATAAATTTGTTGTTGACCAGTGTAATTACTAAACTATCAAATCTTCTGTGCAGGGGTAATAAAAATACTGATGTTCGAATTAATATAATCATTTCTAAACTGCCTTATTTTAGGCTGTAACATTCACTTGTTTTTTTTTGTTTGTTTTTTTTACCTTGTATCAAAAAGCTTTTGTTCCCTTTTGTTTTGTTTTGTTTTTTTCTTACTCAAATGTATTATAGAATCAGGAAAAACTTTTGACCCCATTCCAGACCACTTTGTTCACAAATTTTAAGGCTAACCTGCAATAATTCACATACTCAGGGTTCCTGCAGGGTCTTAAAATGTCTTAAAAGTCTTGATTTTACAAAACTGCATTTAATACCTTTAAAAAAAGTCTTTACAAGCTATTAAATTTGACACGGTACGTCTTAAGTAATGCTGCCATAAACTTGTTCACTGTGTTGTGTTTAAATGTGTCTGGGAAATGTCCAAATGCCTTCAATGGCAGTTCACTGCTCCTAAAGTGTGCTATATGCTAATGCTAATGCTAGTTACTGTGTGTGTCAGGATGGGTAAAATGCAGAGACAGAAATTCCCTACTGGGACAATGTTTAACCTTTAAAAAAAAAAAAAAAAATCAAGATTACACTGTTAACTCCTTTATTCAGACTGATCTCATGAAATCGCGTTGTATGTGACGCCAGTTTATTGCATTTGGTGTGCTATACGTACGCATCTTCATCCTTTCGCATGTTATTTAACGCCATTTGATGGTGTGTCAATGCGCTAGCCGCTAATCGTATTAATCGCTACCTGCTAATCCTAACCCAGTGGTTCCCAACCTTTTTTGTCTCGTGTATAGAAGTAAATCTGTGTCATCAGATTTTGAATTATAAGTCACTGAATTTCTAGCCCTGATTTTTTTTTTTTTTTTTTTTTTTTTTTTTTGCGCTGAAATCAAGTATCTGAATTTTTTGTACCTGAATTTTTTGCACCTGAATTTTTTGCATCTGAATATTTTGTATCTGAATTTTTTACTGCTGAATTTTTTGCATCTGAATTTTTTTGCATCTGAATTTTTTACTGCTGAAGTTTTTGCATCGGAAGTTTTTGCTGCTGAATTTTTTGCATCTGAATTTTTTGCTGCTGAATTTTTTCCATCTGAATTTTTTACTGCTGAAGTTTTTGCATCTGAATTTTTTGCTGCTGAATTTTTTGCATCTGAATTTTTTACTGCTGAATTTTATACTGCTGATTTTTTTGCTGCTGAATTTTTTGCATTTGAATTTTTTTTTTTTGCATCTAAATTTCTAAATTTATGAACATAGTTGAATTCAGAGACAAACAATTCCAGATACTTAATTTCAGTCAAAAAAAAAAAAAAAAATCCAGATACTTAATTTCAGTGCTAAAAAAAAAAAATCCACTTACTTAATTTCAGTGCAAAGAAACAATTCAGATATGTAATTTTAGTGCAAAAAAAAAAAATCCAGATACTTAATTTCAGTTTGAAAAAAATGCAGATACTTAACTTCAATGCAAAAAAAAAAAAAAAAAAAAATCCAGATACTTAATTTCATCGCAAAAAAATTCAGATACTTAATTTCAGTGCAAAAAAAAAAAATCCAGTGCTACAAATTCAATGTCTTTCATAATTCAAAATCTGATGACACAGATTTACTTCCATACTCGTGACCCCATTTTAACATCACAAATTTCTGGTAACCCCAGACATTCAAAATGGAGACAATTTTTCTCTAAAAATTAATTTGTTTTTTTCGATCAAGTAATAGTTTGCAAAACTATGTTACAAATAAATGTTAATTTTAGATGACATTTAGTCTGTATAATGTATATTATTATGGACAGAGGCAGTAAAGCCAGGTGTAGATTACTGCACAAAGTGAGAATTTGATTTTCCTTGGTCAGGATATGTACAGTCAGTCCAGCTTGGATTTACAAGGCTGACAATTAATACTGAACAAACAAGAACTCAAACTATGAACACAGTGCTTCAGTTTCAGCTTCACAGTTTGTCATGGCTTTCATGTATTGTGATTATTTTTTATCAGTACTTTTTTTTTTTTTTTTAATCAATTACTAGAAACTTCAGGTGACTCCATTTGAATTCCAGGCGACCCCAAGGTTGAAAAACACTGTTGTAATGTATATGTAAATATACAGGAGGATATAAACCCTGTAATTGTTCACTTGGCCTCCAAAAGTCTGCATCATCACCCTTCATACTTCTAATATATTTTGCAGCCTGAAGGCAGTTTGTAATTAAGCACTAATCTCAGTAATTACCTCATGGTCAGAGTGAGACTTCGCATGAGCATTACTACATTAATAAAAGTACAATTAATGCTTAGGTTTATTTTGTTTCTCTTTTTGTACATTATTTATTTTCTCTAAACCAGGGGTGTCAAACTCCTTTTAGTTCAGGGGCCACATACAGCCTAAAATGATAGAAAGTGGGCTGGACCAGTAAAATAATATACATAACACTGGTCAACAACAGATTTATTGTTTAAGTTTTTTGAGCTGATTTAGGATAATTTTGGTGTGCTGAATCCAAAAATCACATTAATTTTGCTCAATCAGGTCAACTTTCTGAACTATGCTACATATTGGCTTTTTAACATTTGTGCTTACATTTATGGGCATTTTCACATCATATGATACAAAATTCTTTCATATTTCTTGCAATAAACGAGTTCTGAAGATTTTACTTTTGCCAATTTATGATGAATGTGTTTTTTTAATATTACAGATGAATGAAATGGCTTCGACTAGAAGATCTTGCAAAAATAAGCCTGACGTATTCTGCTACATCTGCGGTGAATACACCATTGTACCTAACAGGAATCCTGTTAAAAAATGATTTTTTTTTTCTTAAAACCTATTTTGGGTGAGAACTATATAAAAAATCAGCTGATTAAGTCACAAAAATGTAATCAATTTTGTGAGAAGATCAATTTTTTTCAAAATCAAATTAGCAAAAAAACCCGACCTGATTGAGGAAAAACAAATGTCATTTTTGGATTTAGCGGTGCAAAATGGTCCTAATTCAGTTGAAAAAACCTAGACAACTTGCAAAAAACATTTTTTTTGTAACCCAGTGTAATAGGATAAGAACTTTTAAGTAAAAAAAGTAAATTCCGTGATGAAAACATTTACATCTACGAATTGCACTTGAACATGACATGAACAAATATGAACCTGAAAGTTTGTTAGTAAAATAAGCGCAATGTTAACAATATTATTCCTTAGTTTATCATTTATACATGTGAATCACGACTTACAGATCACAGTGGATCTACAAATACACAAAACATTAAATAACACGGAGAATATTATTAACCCTTTCATGCATGAATTATAAGAACCTTAGTCAAGATTTTTTTTCCAGAGTGTTTTCATTCCTCTGTAGGCATTTAAAAGCAATGCAATTGCTTTTTTTTTTTTTTTTTTTTTTTTTTTTTATGAACCTATTTTTCATAGTTACAAAAATGTTCACCATATGTTCAACATTTGAAGAAAAGAAATGTGTAAAATCAGAAAATGATGTACTGTGGGAAAACTATACAATAAAACATTTTGTTCCTAATGCTCCCAATATGATGTTTTCTCACATTGTAACATATTCTAATACTAGTAGTTACTTTATGAAGATATTATACAAACAAACAAACAAAAAAAAACAAAACTGCTCTAAGAACAATTAGCAATTTACACTAAAACATGTTGAAGCAGATCAAGTTTAACAAGAGCAGTAAAGTTACAGTAATGGTATAGTTTGCAGTTGAAATACAGCCAGTGATGCATTGTGTCCAATTTAGTTGACGTGACTAATATTGGAATAGCTGTGTGGAGCGGCATTATGTAATAAATTCCCATTATGTAAAAAAAGTTCAACATGTAATAAGAATGTCACGTCATCTTTTAATAAAGCTGCATTATGTAATAAACTGACGCATTTTGTAATAAACTACCTCAATGTATTATGTAGTAAATTTTTTCGCATGATGTAGTAAGTTACTACAATTTAAGAAATCTATTACAAAATGCACTTAACACATTTTTATTTTCAGGAAAACATAATGTGCTAAATTAATCTTTAAACTGTGTGGTTAAAGTTCTGATTCCATTACCTGTAGCTCCTGTGACTAATTTCTTCTAAATTGCTCTGAAATTATATTAATTTGGATTGTTATTACATAATGAACCATGTTATTACTTTTTTTTTTTTTTTTTATAAAAATGTGTCAAGTGCATTTTGTAATAAATTTCACAAATTGTAAAAACTTGCTACATAATGTGAAAAAATTTACTATATAATGTGTTGACGTAGTTTATTACAAAATGTGTCAGTTTATTACACAATGCGGCTTTATTACAAGATGACGTGACATTCTTATTACATTTTGAACTTTTATTACATAATGGGAATTTATTACATAATGTGGCTCAACAAGCTGTCCACTGTACTGACCACTATGCCTGAAAGGGTTAAAATTCCACATACTTCTCTTAAGACATTTCAGATATTCCCATTTTTTGTAAAAGGCTAGTCTGTAAATGTAAACATTTTTGTGTAATTTTACTTTTTTTTACACTAAAACAAAGAGACAAATTTACAGTTTTCATTATTTATAGGTTATTTTGATCGTATTTTACTGGTCTGATCCACTTTAGACTGAAATGACCTACAATGATTTTAACATCCTTGATTGTTAATATCTTCTGTGTAATTTTTGCATTTCACAAATTCATCCCAAGGGCCGGATTGAACCTGTTGGCGGGCCAGATTTGGCCCCCGGGCCGCATGTTTGACACCTGTGCTCTCGACAGACTGACTAAAGAAAAAGGGACACAAATTTAAGTCTTGTACTCGACAGCGATGTATCCCATAATCGTCCATCTGTTACAGAAGTAGAATGAAACACACACGTGCACACAGTAAGAATATAAACATTAACATAGACAATATAAAAGTATACTTGCTAGAATGTTTATTTTGAGTAGAAGTCACCATCTGGCAGACTCCAATCCTCGTCCAAATATCCATCAGGATGTTTTCCCACATTTTCACATAATTTTGAGGAAATCGGCAAAGGAAAACATACATGTATGTGTGTTTCATCATCATGGGTTGATACTTTGCCAGTTAGATTCTGTCAGTAACATGCAAGCTGAACACTGCAGAGCTGATAGATGGAAAAACCTGAAGCTGGCACTGCCTTTTGCCTCCAAAACTAGTTTTCCGTAAACTATTTTAAGGCTTAGGTGCAGCACATAAACCCTCTTTGGTCTCTCGCTAAAAGTAAAACAGTGTGGAGGGAATCAAAATATAAGTCTTTTATCAGATCAAATAGATGGAGTTGGTTTTGTTTTTATGGTTTTGCAGTTTTGAATATTTATCTGCTCTAGTTTTCTGTCTTTTTGTATGCATATAATAATGATCCATAAAGATGGGAAACAATATATTATTTTATTGGGGAAAAAAAGACCTCTACACTTTAGTTTTCTAGACACTTAAAGCTATACTGTACGATGTGGCATTTTGACACTTTTCTCTTGTCATCTTAAAATGCTCCTAATAAGCCTGTGTCAAACTAAAATGTAAAAGAAATCCACCAGGTATTGAAATTCAATGTTTAATTTTCATATATTCTCATATTTCTCATATATAAACAACGTAATCATTTGATCGACCGTTTAATGTAATTTTAATGTGTTAATACACAGGTGTCAAACATGTGGCCCGGGGGTCAAATCCGGCCCGCCAAAGGGTCCAGTCCAGCCCTTGGGATGAATTTGTGAAATGCAAAAATTACACTAAGATATTAACAATCCTTTTAGTTCAGGTTCCACATTCAGAACAATTCAACCTGAAGTGCGCAGGACCAGTAAAATACTATCATAATAACATATAAATAATGACAACTCCAAATGTTTCTTTTTGTAAATGTAAATATTTTCATGTATTTACACTAAAACAAAGTATAATTTCATTAAAAAAAAAACATGAATAACCTGAACAAATATGAACAACCTAAAATGTCTTAGAGAAGTAAGTACAATTTTAACAAGATTCTGCCTGTTATTAAATGTTTTGTGTATTTGTAGATCCACTGTGATTTTTAAGTTATAATGTACATGTGTAAATGTTAAACTGAGGCAGAATATTGTTAAAATTACACTTATTTTTTCAGTTTGTTCATGTTATTCACAGCTTTTGAAAGGATAGTTTGTAGATGTAAACCTTTTCATAATGTAAATTAACTTTTTTCACTCTAAAACATAGAGAAAAGTTTGGAGTTGACATTATTTATATATTATTATGTTGTTATTTTACTGGTTCAGCCCACTGCAGATCAAATTTAGCTGAATGTGGCCCCTGAACTAAAATGAGTTGACACCCCTGTGTTAATAAATCGCATTTCAGCGGTTTGCGGTTGATAGCCACTAAAAGACGCCCAGAGCACATATTTTATTCAACATGGCAACCGTTCATTGACTATTATATTAAAAATAACCTGTTATAAATAGGTAAAAAAAAAAATAAAATAAACAAAGAGCATATGACATCCTTTGTGTGTTTTTGTTTTTGTTTGTTTTTTTTTTTTTTTCTCTCCTGTTGTTACTTTGTTTTATCTTGGTTGGTTTGGTGCATATATTATGTGTATTTATTTTTTGTACTCATCTTCCATTCCCCCTTTTGGGTACTTAAAGTATATACATTACCAGTCAAAAGTTTGGACTCATCTTCTCATTTAAATGACATGAAATGGACCACAGATGGCCAACAAGTATTCAGCATCACTGGGAACTCCTTTAAGACTTTTGGAAAACGTTTCATGTGACTACCTCATGAAACTCATCGAGAGAATGCCAAGAATGTGCAAAGCAGTAATCAAAGCAAAATGAGTCTATTTTGACAAATCTAAAATATAAAACATGCTTTGAGTTATGTCACACTTTTTTTTTAAACTACATAATTCTATATGTGTTCATTCATAGTATTGATGCCTTCAGCGAGAACCTACAATGTACATCAGTGGTTCCTGACCTTTTTAGGCTCGTGACCCCATTTTAACATCACAAATTTGTGGTGACCCCAGACATTCAAAACGGAGACATGTTTTAGCTAAAATTAATTTGTTTTTGATCATGTAATAGTTTGCTATACTATGTTGCAAATAAACGTTAATTTTAGACGACATTTAGACCATATAATGTATTAATTGCTGTATTTATTTTGAATATGAATGTCAAAAAAGCAGAAAAATAAACAAACAAAACTTTTAAACATAAGATATACAATACATATTCGAAAAGGAGTGAGAAGAAACTGCATAATGCAAGGTTTTTCAGATACATTTTTAAAATAATTGTTATTTATTTATTGATTTTTTTTTTTTTAATGGAATGTCCTTTGCAATGGACAGCATTTTAGTTAAACTGTCAAACTTTTGTCCCCTACAGAAGACACATTGCATTGCTGGGTCTCAGGAGGATATGCAAAAAAAAACAAAAAAAAAACAAAACAAAACAAAAAAACAATTTTTTGTTTCAGAAAATGGTTAATTACAGTGTCATAACAATTAGAAATTGATTTCCACTCAAACATGTTACTGCAGATCAGATTTATCGAGAACTGCAAAGTTACAGAAATGGTCTGAATTGCAGTGTATAGGACACAGGTGTCAAACATGCGGCCCGGGGGCCAAAACCGGCCCGCCAAAGGTTCCAATCCGGTCCGCGGGATGAATTTACAAAGTGCAAGTTAGGGCATCAAACTCAAAAATAGTATCATAATAATCTATAAATAATGACAACATCAATTTTTTCTCTTTGATTTAGTGCAAAAAACATTCAATTATGAAAATGTTTACATTACAAACTATCCTTTAATAACAAAATGTGAATGACCTGAACAAACATGAACAACCTGAAATGTCTAAAGAAAATTAAGCACAATTTTAACAATTTTCTGCCTGTTACTAAATGTTTTGTGCCTTTGTAGATCAGATCTCTAATGCACATGCATAAATGATAACTCGAGGCATAATATTGATAAAATTGTTCTTATATTTCTTAACAAATTTCATTTTTTTCCAGGTTATTCACATCCTTTTTGTTTGGATAGTTTGTAAACGTCAATTTTGGCATAATTGAATGTTATTTTGTGCACTAAAACAATTTGGAGTTGTCATTTTTTATTGGCTATCATGCTATTATTTGACTGGTCCAGCCCACTTCAGATTAAATTGGGCTGAATGTGGCCCCCGGAAGAAAATGAGTTTGACACCCCTGGTATAGGATGATGCATGAGTGTCCACTGTGTTGGCTGATATGGAACTAAAACAACAAAACCCATGAGTATACAAGAGAACAGCTGAAGAATAACTGTCCACTAGAGTGACCACTATGCATGAAAGGGTTAAAGTGACTTTTTGCCATGCATGAAACCAGCTCAGTACATCATACACAGAGTTACATCGGACAGGGGATCAGGTCACACAGATAGATGTAACTTTAAAAAATCTGAAAAAGATGGCATCACCTAGAATGAGAAAAGTTGACAAAATGAAAACAGTCTTCTCAGATGGCTGGACAGGTAGTTCACATCTGGAGTCTACAGTGACGAATAATAAACCGCATTACAAATATTACTGCGTTTCCACATCCAGACTTTGTAAATGAAACTTACCTGCATCAGTCTGAGGTAAACAGGCTGAAAAATGCATGAGCTCAAACATCAGTATCAAATAAAAGACCTACAATGAACAAACACATGGTGCAATAAAGCCCTCATCTCTAAATTTCCATTATAAAGACATTTGAATCTTAGGAAAAAAAAAAAAAAATCATATAAAGTGGTTTTTGAAGACTGAACAGACCTGAACAACCACTTAAAAATTGGGAAACGTCTTCAGAAAGAATACGCTTTAAAGAATGCTTTACCTCAACTTCTCTGAATTCACAAACGGTACAACTCGGAGCTCAAAGGAGGTCACTGTTTTCAGTCAGACACGTTTTTATTCAGGGTTAGTTATGCGGTGCCAAAAACATGCTGCTGTACACTGAGAATATTTATTTTACAAGCTTTAAAAATAAAACTAATCTGCATGCTTTAGTAACGGGCATGAACCTGTACTTGTCGGCAGGATGTGATTTGTCAAAAAAACAGAGAAGGTGATGTTTTGGGGGTTCTTTTGTCAGAACCGGGGGTGGGTGGGTGTGCGGGGGGCAGTTTATAACTAACGGAACTAACACTGACGCAAAACGAAAGTGAAACTTTACATACTTTCAACGTCCAGATCTCGGGTTCTAGTTCTCTCTCAAACAGCGGATCTTAAACAAAATGTTCACAACTTCTAACCTCACTGTAAGCCCAGATAAGTAGAGTTTACTCAAAAAATTTGAGCCAAGTGATTGCACTTAAATGATTTGAGTAATGATCGACTAATCAATTGGTTTAAGTAGGTTCAACTTTAATGCTAAAAGTATTGAACTTAAACTATTAAGTAGAAAACACTAAAAGACAAGTTATTTGTACTTTAAATCTGTTGTAAAATCAACCCCACTATCCAACCATTCAACTCAGCATTTTAGGTTACACTGACTAAATTTCTCAATTGCAGCCAGATTAATTGATCACTGATTAAACAACTTTTTTTCAAGATAATCAAACTCAAAATCCTATTTCTGACCAAAATTGTTTTGAAATTATTCAAGTTAACATATTGTAGCATGAATGGAAGTTAGCTCAATGTCATTTGCCAGTACAGGAAGTGCTTTTAATTTAACACGATATCCAAACCACCATTGAACACTTTCACATTCAGATGAACATTAAAGACATTGTTCTTCCTCTGGCTGTGACTCATGGTGCAGCTCTACAAAAATACAAAAACAAACACAAAAAGGCCAATAAACACTGCCATACACACATTAAATCCAAAATTAACACTAACACCACAACCCCGCTGAACTCCTGCACAGAAAAATAACACATTTTCAACAACATGCCCAATACCCACAATGCAATGCGAAGATAAAAAGGTGTGGTCATGACTAAAACTTAGTGATTTAAATCCATTCAACTTAAACTTTTTCATACTTTCAACTACAACTTAGTAGAATATACTGAACATTTTATAGTAACATCATAAAACTTAAATCATTTAAGTGCATTGTAATTAAGGCATTTTAGTAAATACAAATTCCGGTCTTACAGTGCTGTAAATGTTCCTGTACATCCGTTTATAGGGGAAAATATATATACATCATGACGCATTTCATATGTATGTGTGTATCGAGGTTATAATAGTTTTGGATTTTTCATTCTAGTTTAGTTTTATTTAGTTTTGACTTTTTCTCTCAAATTCAGTTAGTTTTAATTAGTTTTTAGAGCAGGTTTGCTAGTTTTGATTAGTTTTTGTTATTTTCTAAATGCTTAGTTTAGGTTTGTTTTTTTTTTGGTTTTTTTACATCTTTTCTCTTCCTCGCCATCATATACAAATAAATCCCGTTCAGGACTCTGTTGTTTTCTCCCAACTTCAGTCTTCATGTTTCCAGGTAGAGTGGGGACCAGAAGACGACTAAATGACAAGTGACGAGAAGTGACGGACCATTAAATATCATATGATGCCAGCAGCTAAAATTGCTTGAGGGAAATAAATTGATTTCATATCAATCCAACATTGACAAAGATGAAAACAAAGGGAATTTTATCCATAATTTTTATACTTTTTAGTTAGTTTTGTAAGCACACAATACAGTTTCAGTTAGTTATCATTTTTTTCTTTTAATTATAGTTTTATTTATTTCAGTTAACATTAATGTTTTTACAATTCTAGTTTTCATCATTTCGTTAGTTTTCGTGAACGATAATAACCTTGGTGTGTATGCATTTGTATTTGGGTGTATGTATATGTATGTATGTACGTGTAGATATATACAGGGTGTCCCAATAAAATGTATACACACTTTAAATAACGTAAAGTAGGTGTTTATTAAAATTCATTTAATTTTCAAAATATAATAGAATTTCCAAACATCATTTTATTGTTTTGTCTGTTCCGCCTGTTCTCAAACTGACGTCTGCTTTGGTCCAGACACTGCTGACAACGCCAAGCAATAGAATTGCACACATCACCAAACAATTCCCTTCACTTCAAATGTGTTTTCATACTTCCAGTAGCATTTTAGAATGAATTTCCTGTCTTCAAACTTTAGTCTGGCTGCTATCATTAATTCCAATGGGTTTAATCTGCAAAAAAAAAAAATAAACAATTGAGTTATCAGCTGCTAAAGTGTGTATTCATTTCTTTTGGGACACCCTGTATATGTATGTATATATGTATGTACGTGTATGTATATATACCTCCCTTTTTTTTTTACTCTTCTCTCTGTGATATTTTGTACCTATGTTTAAGTGTTAGTTTGCATCTCATAAACTCTGTTACATTTGTCTGGGATGATAGGTGGCTTACTTTGTGATTTTTTTTTTTTTATTTATTTATTTTTTTTGTAAAAACAATTCCTGTTGTTTAGATATATTTGTTTGCACTACTGCTGAAAAAAAACTCAATAAAAAATAACTGTAGGACAACTTCTAATCTGTGACTGGACCCCCTCCCCTGCTCTATGGGCTCCATGAATTTGCCCCCTCCCCCTTTTTACGCTGCCCCAGTGCATGGGGACATTTGCAAATTCTGAGACTGCCGACAGTTCAGTTCAGGTGAACGTTGTGGAGGAAAAATGATTTTTTTTGCTGATTCATTCTGTTTAAGCATTTTGTCTAAACTTTGTACTTGCCATTCTGACGAGTTTAAACTTTGTACTTGTCATCCTGATGAGTTTAGACTTTGTACTTGCTATACTGAACAAATCAATAGAATCTAATCAAAACCAGACACTGTAGGGACATGTGATGGAACTTAGGTAAACATGTTTACATGACCTGCACAGTATAAAGGCTCTTTGACTTCTCTCAGTCTTCGTCCAGTCTTGGACTGTACCCTGTTTTGGCCGAACAGTAGCTTTGTCACTGAAACTTTTGTTGATCATTGTGCGTATTGCTGGTTGTTCATTTTAATTGGAAATATTATTCTGTAATAAATTGATGTAAATCTACAAGCTCATTGTGCTTCTCTCTCACCGTGAGGTTTAGGCCCCGACAAACGTTAGTGTCAGTAATGTAGGATATAGGTGGAAGAAAACTCACTAACAACCTGACTTTTTTTTCAGTTGGTTGGTTCCCCCCCCCCCCCGAGGATAAAATTCATTGAGCAGAGGTAGGGATGTAAAAACCAGAGAGGGGGTTGCTCCCCCCCAACAATTGCACCCTGCTTGTAGGTACAGTTTAGACATCAGCTAGAGGAGTGGAAGGTTAACTCACTGGACCTTGAAATTTCAGTCTAACACCCTGGAGTGAGAATAAAAAGGAAAATATACATATATGTGTAAAGGAAGCAATGCTTATGTAAAACCAACAGCATCTATTCCAGCAGCACATGCATCAAAGCACTAATAATAGAAGTACATATTATCGCCTCAAGTGCAAAATAACAGCAGTGGCTTCAGCGGAGGAAGGAAGTAGGCGCACATTCAGAGGTAAGAGCAGAAACCATAAAAACAGCTATACAATAACACTTCCAACACTCAGCTGAACAGCACTTGGAACATTCCGAGCATCTCAAAATGAGTACGAGGATCCTCTGGAATGGTTCACCCGACCTTGTTCAAAGGGCAGCCGCCCCTCCAGATGTGAACACCCCTCCCACCTTTCCTCTGTGCTGCAGGGGAAACACAAGTGCTCCAAAAGGGCTCTTATTAAAATACTTCAGCGCTCATTGGCTCTTCTCGCCGCCTCTCGCCTGCAGCCATAACACCAAGGCCTGCAGGATGCCTCGCTTGACCTGCACAGGTGCGCCAGATTTAACTCTGACATTGAAACAAAAAAAAAAAACAAAAACTTGGACTCCAGGCTCTTACTTTGAATTTATGAGCTGGAATTAAAAGATTGAGGGAGGAAATAAAGTGTTGAAGTCTAATTAAGGGGCTTTTGTGCCTCCGTGGGAGAGATGATCATAGAGAATAAAGCCTTTTAACAAGCATGGCATAAGGAAATCCACCACCCTCACCCCCCCACATTCCCTCACTGAAGACAATGCAGGCAGTAAATGATGCCCCAGGCATGGCAGATTGATTACCACAGCTATTGGCCACCACAGGAGATTTAATACACATTTGTAATAGACTTGAAATAATGGAGTCTTTCCTCTGTTTTTCCCTTTTCCCCTATTGAGTATAATATGCTAATATACCTTTAAGACACATAAGTATCCTGTCTTGCCTTTAGTTTGTGAATAATTCTACAGTTTTCATTAGTTTTATTTTGGTTTTACTTTTTGTTTCCAATTTCAGTCCTTGAACCCTGTAACACCAAATATATCATATTTGATACATGAGTTTTGAAGCCCTCTACATGATCAGTGTGATTTTTTTTTTCTTGAAAAACCTGATGTATACAATTAGATACATGCAATACACATATAATCCACCAGGGGGGAGGAATTCATTCACCAGAGGCCTTTGCAGTGACACTACAAAACTGTCATTAATGAGGAAGGAGGCAGAACTTTTGACAATTTTGAAAAGGAATTACCAATTTTTTAGACATGTTTGTGTGATATTCTGTTTTGTTTGTTCTAAAATAATTTTTGAGCATTGAGAGAGACCAGATTAATCAGATATGATACAAAATTGAAACTCATACATGGAAACTGATATTTGGAAAAAAAAAAAAAAAAAAAGTTTGGGTTGTTTAGAAGGACCAATAAAGGCTCCAGTTTCAAAGAACTGGAGTTTTCTGTCAATGATTTAATGGTTCAGGCTTTACAGGGTTAAAAGTGGACTTGTTAGATTACTTAGGTTGTAATTATTTTTGCTTAGTTTCTATTAGTTTTAGTGTTAGTCTTTCTCGTAATGTCAGGTATTTGAAGTAATCCCAATAAAATGTAATCCATTGCTCTCTTCTATTTTACGTTGAATAAATGCATTACAAATACGGTCATGCAATGTTAGTGAATTTTCTTTAACGTTGCTTTTACTTCTAAGTTGTCATGTACTGCTATTTGGTCATGGGGATTTCAACGTCCATTTTCAACATCAATGCTAGGCCTAAAGGATTGATTTTCCATGTGCAGGGGACCAAAGAGATGTAAACGTGTGTCTGGATTGACAACAAGTTGCATATGAAAAAGGTTAGCTTAATGTGATCCGTTTGTCACACTTTTTTTTTTTTTTTTTTTGAAGGCTGCAATGAAAGCATGCTCACACACAACACACACAGCTGAGTGGATATGTCAGTCAATAACATCTGTCAGTGCTGGAAATTCAAGATTACAGTTTCAAGATAACAATCATTTCAGTTCAGGAGCCAAATTCCGCTCAGTTCAGTCTCTTGAATTGGGCAATAACCTGCTCTACCTCCCAGTACTTTAATTCAAATGTGCAATAACTTGTTTTTACCTTCCAGTACTTTTATTTATTTATTTTTTTTTTCTGATTTTTTTCTTTTTTTGCTCTATTTTGCAAGTGTGTATTTCTGATTGTCCGTGCAATAACTGTTTTCTATTCTGTGTTTCTGTTTTGTTTCTGTTTTGTTCATGTCTTTTTTTTTTCTTCTTTTTTTTTTTTCGTTGGATTCTGTGACTCAGGGAAACGCACAAGAATTCCAATGTACCTATACTGTGATGTATCTGTGCAAATGGCAAATAAATTCTATTCTATTCTATTCTATTCTATTCTATTCTATTCTATGCTATGCTATTCTATTCTCAAGTGGCTCAGACCAGTAAAATACTATCATAATAACCTAGAAATAATGACAACTCCATTTTTTTCTCTTTGTTTTAGTGTAAAAAAAACTACATAAAATTATGTTAAAACATTTATAAACTATTCTTTCAAAAATATCTGAATAACCTGAACAAATAGGAACAACATGAAATGTCTTAAGAGTGCAATTTTAGCCATATTCTGCTACTGACCACTGTGTTCTGTAAGTTGTAATGTAGATGTAGAAATGATAAACTGAGACGTAATATTGTTCAAATTGCACTTATGTTTCTTAAGTAACAATTCCAGGTTCATGTTATTCATATTTTTTTAAAGGATTGTTTGTAGATGTAAACATTTTTATAATGTAATTTTACTTTTTTCACTTTAAAATATGGAGGCATGATTTTGGAAAAAAAAACTAACATTGAATTTTTTTTTTTTTTTTTAAACCCTGTGATGTGAAAAAAAATACTCAGGAGGATATAATAGTTGTGTGGTGCTGACATAAATGGTCAAACTAATTAGTTTTGTTACCTCTCGTTGTGGCAACTGGTACAAGACACTGTCGACACAGAACACGTGTTTCAGTATCATCCTTCTTGTAGCTGAAATAATTCCAGATAAATGACGTTTTTCTTTTTGGCAACAAATCTTTGTTTTCGGTGATTTTTCTCTTGTTCATTGCTAATTTTTCAGTGTTGTTCCCAGCGACTCACTCCATGTGCAGGGGCGTGGTCTGCTTCAGCAAACTGATTAAGAACGACTGTGATTGGTGGATCGCTGTGTGCGGTGTGTGTCAGGTGCCCAGGTTGAAATCAGATGAGAAGACATTAATTCATTAGCCTCCTACACTGCAGAACCTGCGATGTGACTATTACGTACACATACATCGCGATGACAATGTTCAAATGACATATTGTGCAGCTCTACTCTAAAACGTAGAAGTTAGACATAAAAAGTTTGGATTTGACATTATTTATAGATTATTGTGTTATTATTTTAATAGTCCAGCCCACTTCAGATCATTTTTGGGGTGAATGTGGTCCCTGAACTTGAGTTTGACACCCCTGCTCTCATCCAAAAAGGGCTTGAACATCAAGTGTCATGACAATTCTAGCTGAAAAAACTGACATCACCTTAGTAACTTCATTGAAATTATATTTGTTACCTCAGCCAGGAGGTATTATGATCACTTTGCTTTGTGTGTTTGTTTGTTTGTTTGCAAGACAACTCAAAAAGTTATGGATGGATTTTCATGAAATGTTCAGGAAATGTTGGTACTGGCACAAGGAAGAAATGATTAAATTTTGGTGGTGATCGGGGGGGCAGATCTGTCTTGGCGGAGGTCTGCGCTCTCTGGCTTTTCTTGTTACATTTGTAGCAGGATATACAGTCGCGGAAAAAATTATTAGTCCATCAAAAGTCATTGAAAAACAATGGTTATGCAATACAGACAGAAAATAAAACATGGAATGCCTAAAAGCACTGTTTTTGTCAGTACAATGCCATAGATATTGATGTAAGAACTGAAGTGATTTTGGTTTTTATCAAGAAAACCATGGAAAATGGATATATATCAGCTCTGAAATTAAACTATTCTGAGCTATTTTTGTTGTTACCATCATATTTATCCAAACAAATGTACCTTTAGTTGGACCAGGCATTAAAATGAACAAGAAATTGAAGGAAAAAAGGGGTGGTCTAATAATTTTTTCCGCGACTATATATGTAACCGAAGACATTTCAAGAATATTTCTCCACACAGATAATATAAACTGTTCTGCATTGTCCCGTACCTTTTAGAGAAAACACCATCAGCAGCAGCACGGTGTTGTTTTGTCTGCAATTAGCATATATTGCAAGGCATAAATGTATGCAGATATCTTGAATCACTCCAAAATAATTACTGAAAATCAAACGTTGAATGAGCTGGGAGGTTTGTTGTGTGTTTTCTTTGCAGCCTACATTCTGCTATGATTGCATTTGTGATTTAATCTCTTTTTCAAGAAGGACCTGAGTAAGAGGGCATCATAAAAACGGCAGTAAAAACATAAACAGACCATAGAGCATAAATGAGTATAGAGATTATTCAGTTAAATTTTTCATGAGTTTTATGTTTCTCAAGCGCCCCTCCAAGTGGCACTGAAACACAAACAATGTCCTTAACTGCTTATTTCCAAATACATCCGGTACTAATTTTCCAAAACAAATTCACCAAGACAGTTTAAAGTGCTGCTTTGCAAACTTGTTATATGTGCTAAAGCCATTCTGTGCATTGCACATGAGTGATTACCTTGACACCCCAATGCACCTCGTAGTTCCGTTAGTGATGATGCAATATTTTCCCTCCCATCCTCTTCACTGTAAATTCCTAGCAGATACATGAATTACTGCACGAAAGCAAATCCAGCCGTGGGAAAAGGTTATGAATCATCCATTACTCCACATTAAATGGTTATATAATGCTATCTGCATGCTTAAGGCTCCGTATTTGATATATTTTCCAACATATCCATGTAGGATTTAATTTAAATGCAGTGTTGTCAGACAGAGATTATGATGTGGGTGACACTGAGTCCTGTTCGCTGCTTCCTGTTGGTACACTGAAAATGTGTTGAGCATAATCTGTCATCAGTTTTTTTTTTGGGGGGGGGGTTTTTGGGGCCGGGGGGGGGTCTGTATACAGCTGTCCATGTGTCTCTTCACAGAGTGGACAGTTGCACACCCAGATTTAAGGTGTTATTTGTCACCTTTATATCAAGCTTCTGACAGAGCTCATGTGGTTTTTAATATGTGGGAGCGGTTCGTGTCAAGTGCAACTTTCAAGCGCTGTGATGTCATGAAATACAGTATTTGTGCAACGACATAAGAATATGTGGCCTTGTGTAGCCAGATCTGTCCACGATCTGTTGTAATTTTCTTTTTTTTTTTTTTCATTTTTTAGTAACACTCATCTGAGCGCAGGATGCAGCAAAACTGCAACAAATTTCCTAATTTCCTATGGAATTTACAGTAAACACCAGGCAAAAAAGTTGCCATTAAAGTGCTGTAAAATTGTTTGCTAATTACTGTATATTATTGGATACTTTTTACAGGTTTTTGTTGTATATAAATTATGACAATGTACTGTTGTTTTATATTAGAGACAACCATTAATTGTGTTTCTGAACAGAGCTAATGAACGCAGCTAGCATTAGCGTAACTTAACCAGTTTTTTGCTAGCTAACATTTGCGAGAAACGGTGCATTCTCAGTCCCACACTCTGTATATTCCGTATGAAACACGACTAAGATAAGTAAAATAATGTGAAATACAGTCACTCACACAAATACAGAAACATTATTCTTAATAAAATGCTGTTTTTAACATGTCTACATTACAAGCGAAGTTAAACTAGACGTCGTTTACAGTTTTTTAGTTTTGACTGCTCCAGTTCGACTGTAGCCGTGGTAACGATGCTAATGGTGCTAACTATTGGACTATCGGAGGCATTTCCGAATGGGGCTAATGCACGCAGCTAGCATTAGCGTAACTTAACCAGTTTTTTGCTAGCTAACATTTGCAAAAAATAGTGCATTCTGAGTCCCACACTCTGTATATTCTGTATGGAATATGACTTAGATAAATAAAATACTGTGAAAAACAGTCACTCACACATATAAAGAAACATTATTCTTAATAAAATGCTACATTACACGCTGAGTTAAACTTGACATCGTTTACAGTTTTTTAGTTTTGACTGTTCCAGTTAGACTGTAGCTGTGCTAACAATGCTAACAGAGCCTGGACTATCGGAGGCATTTCCGAATGAGGCTAATGCACACAGCTAGCGTTAGCATAACTTAACCAGTTTTTTGCTAGCTAACATTTGCAAAAAATGGTGCACACATTGGCCATTAAAATAACATGCTGGTTGTAGTAAAGCCACATTGTGAGACATAATACCGACTAAGGCCTCCTTTTTGTGCCTCAGCGCCCCCCAGCCTTCTTCTTCCAAACGCCCCCCGATGGTGTCCCAACGCCCCCTGGGGGATGGTACTGCCCTGTTGAGAAACACTGGTTTACAGTCAGGACCAAGTGAAAACACAAGCATCCTGTCATTGTACAATGTGATACTGTGAAGAAATGCTTGAAGGTACTGTAAATGTTTTTTTTTTTTTTACGCATAATGCATTGCAATTTACTTGTCAATTGTTGTAATTTTTACTGTTGAAATTACAGAAATTTGTCAGAGTGTGGCGTTGCAGCACAGTGTAATTTGATACATTTATATGTAGGGAAGTGAGGCGTATTATTACAAAGGCTTCAATCTCTGGAAAAGAAAATGTCACATAAAAGCATGTAGTTAGAGCTCAGAGGCTGTTCTTTTATGCAGTTTAACAGTAAAGTCCATCAGTCCTGATGCATCTATAGCAGTGTTTTTCAACCTTGGGGTCGGGACTCCATGTGGGGTCACCTGGAATTCAAATGGGGTCGCCTGAATTTTTTAGTAATTGATAAAAAATAAAACAAATTTACTAATAAAATATATGGTGAGTTGACAGAGACAATCCCAATCCATAACAGACATGACAAACTGTGAGTCTGAAACTGAAGCCCTGTGGTTCTGTTTATCTGTCAAATGTTCATTGTGGTCAGTTTCAGATATTGCAGCTCTTTCATAATTCATAGTTTGAGTTCTTGTTTGTTCAGTATTAATTTGCAGCCTTGTAAATCCAAACTGGACTGACTGTACAAATTCTCACTTTGTGCAGTAATCTACACCTGGCTTTTCTGCCTCCATCCATAATAATATACATTACATAGACTAAATGTCATCCAAAATGAACATTTATTTGTAACAAAATATAGCAAACTATTACATGATCAAAAATAAATTAAATTTAGCCAAAAAAAAAGTCTCCGTTTTGAATGTCTGGGGTCACCAGAAATTTGTGACGTTAAAATGGGGTCACGAGCCAAAAAAAGGTTGGAACCACTGATCGATAGCCTGTCCGTCTATGGGAGTGGATCTCTCCTTCACTGTGGTTCTCCCCAGGGTTTCTCTTTTCCAACTGGGTTTTCAGAATTTTTCATTGCTGAGAAGGAGGGTCTAAGGACAGGGGATGCCCGGGACATTGATCCATTCCTTTCTTCTACTGTTTATTTGACTGTTGTTTGTTTTCATATCCATATTTTGTGTTATATACCTGTTGTGAAGCACATTGAGTCTTCCATGTGCATGAAATGTGCTCTGTAAATAAAGTTGAATTGAACTGAATTAAAGCACAGACAGTACAGTACATGGCAGGAAAAAGAAGACTGACTAGTTACTGAAAGACAGGTTATTCCAACAAAGTGCATCCTCTGAGTCAAACTATGCAAACAATGTCCACACTTCTGTCTCCTCTCTTTCACTCTTTCTCATATGTGTGACTAGGTTTTAACCCTTTCATGCATGGTGGTCACTACAGTGGACAGTTATTCTACAGCTGTTCTCTTATACATTCTTGGGTTTTGTTGTTTTAGTTCCATATCAACCAACAGAGTGGAGCTTATGCATCATCTCAAACACTGCAATTCATACAATTACTGTAACTTTGCTGCACTTGATAAACCTGATCTGCAGTAACATGTTTAGTGTAAATCAATTGATAATTGTTATTAGACTGTAATTTACACTTTTCTGGAACCAAAAGTTTTGTTTTTGTTTTTTTTTTTTGCATATCCTCCTGAAACCCAGCAATGCATTTTGTCCTCTGTTGGGGATGAAAGTTTGACAGTTTTACTTAAAAAATACTGTGCATTGCAAAGGACATTCCATTAAAAAAATCAATCAGTAAATAAAAATAATTTTTAAAATGTATCTGAAAAAACTGTTGCATTATGCAGTTTCCAATCAAGACAATTTTTTTAATGTAAAAAAGCTAAAATTGTCAATTTCCTGGGTCTCATGAGGATTTTATCTCCATGAAATGAGTAATAACTAGAATTAAAGTATGATCAACTGTGAAAAAAAATTCAGATTAGTGGCATTAAAAATGTTTTTATTTCATAGTTTTCACACAGTATATCACTTTCTGATGATGAGTTTTAAATAAATGTTTCTTTGCTTCAAAAATGAAATGCATGGTGTCCAGCTGAGTGGACATTTTTGCAACTCCACGAAAAAATAGATTCATAAAAAAAAAAAAATAAAAAAAAAAATCAATTGCATTGTTTTTTTTCATGCCAAAAGAGGAATAAAAACACTCAAGAAAAAAAATTGACTAAGGTTCTCATAATTCATGCATGAAAGTTTTAATTATACTGTAATGAGTGTATCGTGTATAAGACTGTCTTCTTCTTCTTAAGCTAATAAGAGCAGCAATGATGACCAACAAACTCAATCAGGGTTATTAAATTTATTCTATTCTATTTAAACATTCGTATAAAGTGAGGACAGAGCTCAGCATAGTTTGACATGGATAAATTCTGACGGTGATGGTGGAAGAGCACAGCCACTGCTCCCATTACCCACATCATCCGCTGTGTGCAGGGTACCAAGTGCCATCATCAGTTATCATCATCATCATAATCATAATGATGATATTAGTTAAGTTTAAGATGAAATGAAGATACAGTAGGCACATTACCATTATATTTATCATTATAGGCAATTCAAGATGCATAATGTGCTCACACGGTGTGTAAATCCTTATACAATATTAGTCTCTGCAATCCAAACATAACAGGAAGCACACTGCAGTCCAACAGCACATCTGCTAATGCACTGTCAGTGGTGTATTGTCATTGTGCTATTGCATTTGCATGTTCAAATATATACTGTGTAATATATAATCCTACTATAATGGACGTTCTGTGTCCGGTGCGTCTTTGTCCGACGCGTGTCCAGGTGTTGCAGCACGGGAGGGCGTACGGGTGCAATGCGGCTGTTGCACCACGGGAGGGCGCTATCATACAATGGCACCTTGGGTACAATGCCACTAGTTATATTAATTATGAAAATTTCACTAATTTTAACCCATAATGACCCAAACCTCCACTGGCGACCAACATAACTTACTGATATAAAAAGTTAAATACCTGTTGATCTACTAATCCTGTCAATACATGGAAATAATTGGCGTAAAATACAGTTTGTCGTCCTTTCACAGTCATCAGATATGACCCATTTGGACATCCAGAGGCTCCGTAGTTACCGTGAAAACACCTTCATCTTCTATAACATTGATTCACCAGTAAAACCCATGGAGTTGGATCAATGACAGTGGATGGAGGCACTTGTTTTTTGTTCAGTTAATGATAGATTTTGCTGAAAAAGTAACTTTTTATTCAGTTTTCTCTGATTTTTATTAACATCTATATGATCAGTGAATCAAATACAGGAAAATACCAATTTTTTACTCAAAAATGCAAAATACTGAGAATAATTGTAGAAAAACAATGTGATTAATCACATAAGAATGGTTAAAAATAGAGGGAAAATTAAATTAGGAACTGCTACAAAATGAGATCTGGGTCTTTATGGGTTAAAGAACATAAAGAATTAGGGCATCGCACCAACACTATGGAAGAACACACTTTTTTGGTATGTTGAAGTTCAAATATCCTTGATAAAAATATTCTGCATCATAACTTTATGCATATTTAAAATATATTCAGAGTTTGAGCAACGGAATCCAAATAGAGTTTGCCTCCTCGTTGAAGCATAATGTCATAAACTTCACTCACTTTACATCAAAGATAAAAATAAAGTCAAATCAAACTTTCCTGACATCAGCAGAGGAAGCAGAATAAATTCTCCCACTCAGTCTGAATGCCAAGTTGGCATTATTCATATTCATTTTGTAGTCGTCATACAAAATACGGTGACTATTTTGCATCTCTTTTCTTATTCTTCATATTTGTCCAAGAAAGAATAATGATAAATGAAAGTAATATCACTCAAAGTGCTTTATAAACATATGTGTAGTTTCCATATTTTCAGAAACAGAATTTATACGTGAACATGAAATAGGGATTAGATTTTCATTTGAAAATTCAGAAACAGAAAGGCATTTTTCAAAATTCTTATCCTGATCAGAAACAGCAGATAGATCTTCTATAGATGTGGCAATATGGTGTGTGAAAAATAAAAGCCTTTAAAGCGTTTGGTCATATCCTTATAGGACACTGAAGAAAAGGTCAATAATTGATGCCATGCTTGGCTGGTGACCCGTCTGTACGTACAATTCTGACTGACCCAAATACCATCACTGTCCCTTAACCCCATAAACACCCAAAGATCCGCCTTTAACTTAAACCATCTACTGATCTAAACTGTTTAATACCTGTTGATCCATTAATCCTATCAATACATGTAAATAATCGGTGTAAAATACAGTTTGTCATCTTTTCATGGTCATCAGATATGACCCATTTGGATGTTCAGAGGCTCCGCAGTTACTGTGGAAACACTGACATCTTCGACAACATTGATTCACCAGTAAAACCAATGGAGTTTGATAAATGGCAGTGGATGCAGACATTTGTTTTATGTTCAGTTAATGATAGGTTTTGCTGAAAAAGTCACTTTTTCTTCATTTTTCTCCGTTTTTGATATATGCCTCAACCTTAATCTGATTTTATGAACATCTACATGATCAGTGATTCAAATACAGGAAAATACCTAATTTTTATATAAAAATGCTAAATAGAAAGCATCATGTTAGAAAAAAAATTGTGGTTAACCTTATAAAGCCTGAACCATCAAATCATTGACAGACAATTCCAGTTTTTTGAAACTGGAGCCTTTATTGGTCCTTCTGAACAACCAAAAAAATATTTTCAAAAACAATTTCCATGTATGAGTTTTAATTTTGTATCATATTTGATACATCAGGTCTCAATGCTCAAATATTATTATTTTTGAACAAACAAAAACATAATATAACACCAACATGTCTAACAAATTGCATGTATCCATTTGTATACATCAGGGTTTTTCAAGAAAAATAAATATCAAACTGATCATGTAGAGGACTTCAAAACTTACGTATCAGATATGATAATTTTGGCGTTATAGGGTTAATCACTTCAATCCATGGAGTTTGATAAATGACAGGGGATGGACACACTTGTTTTTATGATCAGTTAATGAGAGATTTACTGAAAAACAGACTTTTTCTTATTTTTTTTTCTGTTTTGATACAATACCCTTTGAATTTACTTTGAGCTTTTATGAACATCTACATGATCAGTGAATTAAACATAGAAAAACAGATGATTTTCACTGGAAAAAATGCAGTCCTCTTCCCCTTTTCCCTATCACCCCTAACCAAGCTATATGGTTTAGTTGCTATTTACATTTATGATCTTTTTCATTGTAATATGACGTTGTTGCTGTTTGTCAATACTCTGTCATTGTTGTTGTTTTGGTTTGTTTATTTGTTTGAGTTTCCCTTTGTTTATGTGTTGTTGTTGTTTTTCTGTCCACATTGTCTTGTTAACTATCACTACTAAAAAATAAATTAATTAATTAAAAAAAAGGAAAAAATGCAAAATACAGATGATAACACAATAACAAATGGTGATAAATCACTTAGGAAAGGTTAAATAGAAGGGAAAAATGGCCTAAATGTCACACTGGCTCTTTATGGGTTAAGGTGGAACCACTGAATGAATATTTTTGTCATCTTTATAAAATCATTAATGCCATCTATAGATACAGAATGGTATGCAAATATGATCAAAAACAATCAAAATCACACAGGTCAATATTTGATATTTGTTCTGTTTGGTTTCTGCATTAACATACATGTCTATAATCCAAAGATCTATTCAAAATGATATATTTGCCTTGTATATGCACAGAAAGTTGAAAACTCTTCAACTCCAACACGGATGTAAGATATTGAAACTTGCTGAAACTACAGCAGCATAATACACACAAGGGCTCTGGACAAGAAGTAACTCTGATCCACTGTCAAATGAGCTGTTTTATTGTTTCGATATGATGACTTACTGAGATGAAAGTATGAACTGGGAGTCCTTCTGATGCAAAAACACGCCCGACTCACATTTATGACTCAGTAAAGGACAGTAGAGTCACTCTCCTGGCTGCTATAATCCTACAGAGGAGAACTGAGGACGGCTTTAATGCATACGGCAGTGCCGCTGTAGATAACAGCATCAGAAGGCTCACTTCATAAAAAGTGCTGCATGAGAAAAGGGATTCAGCAGCACAATTGTAATGCAGAGGAGCCGTCTGGCCCGACATCGCTGTGTTCGAGTGGTTTTGTTCTTTCAAAAACACTGCGTTCTGTAATAGAAGAAAGGCATAGTGCATCAATGACATTCTGTGTTCAGCGGATGTTGGAAAATAAACTTGTTAAGAGTTCTATGGCTTCTGACTTTCATTTGTCCTCCGGCTAGAGCTGATCTGCAAATTAATCTGTGACCCATGAAAGTCTCATACATGCGATCAATAGAATGTTGCCTGTTGCAGGAAAGAGAAAAATAACTAATTTAACACACTGGATCATGTATCTTAAATTGTTTAGGTGTCATTCAGTGTTTTGTCGCATTTCAGTAGTTGGTCATTCGTTTTCCTTAACCCTTTCATGCATTAATTATGAGAAGCTTAATCAAGATTTTTTGTCCTTGGTGTTTTTAATGCCTCTTTAGGCACGAAAAAACAAACAATGTGATTGAATTTTTTTTATGAACGTATTTTTCATGGCGTTACAAAAATATCCACTCAGCTGGACACCATGTGTTTAATTTTAGAAGCAAAGAAACATGTGTTTACTGATATACTGCATAAAAACTGTGAAATAAAAACATTAATACTGCTAATCTGATGTTTTCTCACATTTTAACATACCTGCATGGAGATAATTTGCCAAAAAAACAACCTTTTTGTTAAAAAAAAAAAAAAAAAAGAAAGTTAATTGCAGTCTAATAACAATTAGAATTTTTTTTTTACCCTCAAACATGTTTCTGCAGATCAGGTTTATCTAGAACAGCAAATTTACAGTAATGGTGTGAATTACAGTGTATGGGATGATGCATAAGTGTCCACTGTGTTGGCTGATATGGAAATAAACCGACAAAATCCATAAATATACAAGAAAACAACACCTTTGAACAGCTGTCCACTGTAGTGACCACTATGCATGAAAGGGTTAAAGGTGGGGTGCAACATGTTTTCCTGGAGCATATTTTACTATATTGCGTAAAATCCCCTTCACACCCTGATTACAACTAATTAATCAAATGCTCTAATACAAAAAAATTTAAAAATGTTGTCACCTGTGGAACGGACAGGACTGAAAAAACACCATCCAATCATTTTGAGCACCCGATCAAAATGATTGAACGGTGATATGTCTATCAAACCCAACTGGCATTTGTCCCTCCCCCCTCCCCCCTCTGCACATACCCCTCTGAGTGCATGAATCGTGCATTCTCAGACTAACGTACTGTAAACCACTAGGAAATGTAACCAGATCGGGGGGGGGGCTTGCCCACCACCAAAATTTAACCCTTTCATGCACAGTGGTCACTCCAGTGGACAGTTATTCTCCAGCTGTTCTCTTATATATTCATCGGTTTTATTGTTTTAGTTCCATATCAGCCAACACAGTGGACGCTTATGGATATGTAACTTTGCTGTTCTGGACAAACCTGATCTGCAGTAACATGTCTGAGTGTAAATAAATTACTATTAGACTGTAATTAAATTTTTTTTCTTTAACAAAATGTTTTTTTTTTGTATATTATCTCCATGAAGTGAGTAATAACTAGTATTAGAGTATGTTTAAATATGAGAAAACATCAGATTAGCAGCATTAAAAGTGTTTATATTTCATAGTTTTCACTGTATATCAGTAAATACACGTTTCTGTGCTTCAAAAATTAAACGCATTGTCTCCATTTGAGTGGACATTTTTGCAGCTCCATGGAAAATAGGTTCATAAAAAGCTGTCAACTGCATTTTTTTTTCATGCCTAAAGAGGAATAAAAACGGGAGAAAAATCATGATTAAGGTTCTCATAATTCATGCATGAAAGGGTTAATCATGTCTTCCTTGTGCCAATATCAACATTTCCTGAAATTTTTTTAATGAAAATCCGTCCATAACTTTTTGAGTTGTCTTGCTAACAAACAAACAAACAAACACGAAAACAAACAAACACACACAGGAGGCAGATCTGTCTTGGCGGAGGTCTGCGCTCTCCGAGTGCTTTTCTTGTTTATTTATTTATTTTGTTGTTTTTACTTGTACGGCTTTTTAATCTATCTTGTGTTTATTCTTTTATTTGGGTTTTATTTATTCTTCTGTATAGCACTTTTTCCTTTTTGTACAGTTTCTATGTCTTTAAATCTATTCTGTATTATATTCTTCTATTTTGGTTTTAATTCTTCTGTACAGCACTTTGGTCCACTGCATTTGTTTTAAAACCTGTTTAACCCTGACCATATTTTCATGGGAAAAACACCTAAAAAGACATACCCAAAGTAAATGAAGAATTCCTTCACAATAATAAGGTTCTTATGGATGTTCTTGGTGTCTATGGACATTTAGAGACCTCACAGAATCTATTCCCATTGTCTAAAATATTGTATCTATTACTATGCCTGAGTAAACTGTAACAAACTGAAAGAGAAATTAGAATTTTTTATACTCGCCTGTTTTTTTTTTTTCGGCTGGATTGACGATGATATGCATAAATTAATTGTTTGTGTCGGAGATTTTTAATAGTGTATATTTCACCCCATAAAGATTAAAAATCATGTTTGAACATTAAAGTTTGCACTAAAATACACTTTTGATGTACTTTTATTAACATTAGGGTGTAAACTTTGAGCAAAAGTTGAAAAAAACATCCACTGTCCCAATTTATTATATTTTTATAGTAGATGAATATTAACCCTTTCATGCACGAATTATGAGAACCTTAATCAAATTTTTTTCCTGAGTGTTTTTATTCCTCTTTAGGCATGAAAAAAACAATGCAATTTTCTTCAGAAAAATAAATAAAAATAAAATAAAAATAAAGATAATTTTAAAAATTTAAAAAATATAGAAAAAAAATAATGGAAAACAAAAAAATTCTTATGAACCTATTTTTCATGAAGTTGCAAAAATGTCCCCTCAGCTGGACACCACACGTTTAATTTTTGACACACAGAAACATGTATTTTCTGATAAATTGTGTGAAAACTATGGGGAGGGCTTGTGATTGTGGGGGTTTATGCTCAGGAGAGATCTACATAATGTTACCAATTCATGTCAGAAAAGATATGTAGTGTCTTAAAACTTTAATAAAGCTATATGTAAAAAAAAAAAAAACAACAACAACAACAAAAAAACAAAATCCATGAATATACAAGAGAACAGCTGTAGAATAGCTGTCCACTGGAGTGACCAGTATGCATGAAAGGGTTAATATAATTTTTTAGCCCTAATATAATTTTTTAGCTCGCGGGCTGATAGGGCTAAAGGGGTTAAAGTGCTTAATAAATAAAGTTGGATTGGATATAATCAACTGAACTGTTTAATTTTAATGAGATGTATTCCAATATTGCCATCATACTTGCTTTGTCAGTGCTTGTGATGCTGCTGTAGTTCACAGTGGTCTGCCTGTACTTTCTGGTTGTAGCAGATTGGCTGTCTTGTTAGTGTTGATGCAGTAGTTGCTCAGAAAATCCATCATTGTTTCCTTTCACAAACAACATATCCCAATGGTTATTATCTGTAGTCTTGTTCATAAAGTGAAGTTGTCTGCTTTAATGACAATCTGTAGCAAAGAAACCCTCACATTTAGGCTACTCTTTGACTTAGAGTGCTCTCATTGATCCTATTGACAGTGTAAACCGTCATCTTGGAGAGCGAAATCACGTTTCCTCAAAGAACAAGACACAGCTTTGAATTTTCCGTCATTATCCTGACAGTACAGTTTATTTTTCAATGCGTTGATGTCAGAGTCATTTTGGAAAGCGAAGATAATTACTAAACTATAAAATCTTCTGTGCAAGTGCAAGGGTAATAAAAATGCTGATATTCAAATTAATATAATCATTTCTAAACTGCCCTATTTTAGGACCCAAAATTCACTCAGTTGTTTTTTGTTTTTTTTTTACCTTGTATCCAAAAGCTTTTTTTCTGTTTTTTGTTTGTTTGTTTGTTTTACTCAAATGTATTGTCGAATCAGGAAAAACTTTTGACAAACTTTGGAAGCTGCGTGCAACGATCAAAATAATCACCCAGTGGTTCCCAACCTTTTTTGCCTCGTGACCCCATTTTAACATCACAAATTTCTGGCAACCCCAGACATTCAAAATAGTGACATTTTTTTTGCTAAAATTAATTTGTTTTTGATCAAGTAATAGTTTGCTATACTATGTTGCAAATAAACATTAATTTTTTTAGATGACATTTAGTCTATATAATGTATATTACTATGGATGGAGGCAGTAAAGCCAGGTGTAGATCACTGCACAAAGTGAGAATTTGATTTTCCTTGGTCAGGATATGTACAGTCAGTCCAGCTTGGATTTACAAGGCTGATAATTAATACTGAACAAACAAGAACTCAAACTATGAATTATGAAAGAGCTGCAGCATCTGAAACTGACCACAATGAACATTTGACAGATAAACAGAACCACAGTGCTTCAGTTTCAGACTCACAGTTTGTCATGTCTTTTATTAATTGGGATTGTCTCTGCCAACTCACCATATATTTATTATTTGTACTTTTTTTTTTTTTTTTCTATCCATTACTAGAAATTTCAGTCAACCCCATTTGAATTCCAGGCGACCCCAAGGTTGAAAAACACTGCCTTAACAGCTAATTGTGTTAGCCGCTAATCGTGCTAATAGCAGCTATTTAACGCAGCTTAAATATACACGCTGAAGGCTTAAAATGTGTACAGATAAAAGGCCAATTAAAAGTGGCCTGTTATTTGTACGCAATTCATGGTACCATGTTACCTTTATGCCCTTAAAGCAAATATAAACATTCCTGTGTATATTTTAGCTTTTTTTTGAAACCTCTGACCTTTACAGATAAACAGTGTGTTTAGTCTCCTTTCATCTGCTCTACATTTCCTTTTCTTCTTACTGTCTGTTTCATCATTTCTGAAATTTCTAGCTGTCTTTCTTTTTTCTCAGTTTCCAAAGGACCTAATGAAGCTTTTCCTTTTTCTATTATGTTGTTACATTTCAGTGAGGACAGAGAGTTCTCACTTTTCTGCTTCCTTCACGTTTCATCTCGGTTCTTCATTACCTTTCCTCTTTTTCCTCCTGTTGCTTCTCAGCCAAAGTCCATTGGATTTCTCTTCATCTCTCTTTCCGCTCTCTCTGTCTTGCTGTCCAAAGTATTGATGAACGCACTTAAAAAAACACTCACTTACATTTAAAAGCAAAGTTGTCACATTCTGGCAGCAGTCTGACCCGTGTCGCTCTATCTTCAGCATCATTTCGTGAACTTCTCATCACACCTCTCACCTTGGACACCTATTTGTAAAGTCAACTCGTCAAAGCTTCTGAACACATCGTACATATATTTAGCCCAACAGCTTTTCCTGTATCACACTGTTTGTCGACCACTATTCGAGATTTGTCGTCTACATCGGAGATCAACTCATGTCCTGCAAAGTAAGAAGCAAAGTGGATTAAATGCAAAACAAAAATATTTTTTTGTACAACTGTTTTTAGAGATTAGAAAAACACATCTAAAGCTTTTATGTCATTCATGCATTTATCCAATATTGAAAAATGACTCTAAGACAGTGTATATGTATATGAGTCCTTTCCTGCAGCCTGACATAATGTGACTTTTATAACATGTTTCCAAAAGTGATGAAAGTCACAGAAATCTTACAAAAAATTAATTTTATTTATGACATCATAATTTGAACATATGTCTCTAAATATAATGTGAATCAACTTGTAATTAGGGCTGTGTATCAGCAAGAATCTGGCAATACAATACAATTCACAATACTGGGATCCCGATACAATATATCATGATATATCATGATACTGTTAAAAAGGCCATTTTTTGTTTGTTTCTTTTTTAAAAATGATTTTTTTCCTGGAAGAATTGAATTACACCAGAAATATGCATGAATACTAAACACATTTTTTTGATCTAATGCTATATCACAAAATGCTCCTGTGTTCAAACTTAAATGATGTTTTACAGACATTACAGTTTAAGATCCTGTTCAAATGTTCATATTTTATTAGTTCAGAACTAACATCATAACATTATTTTTGCATAATCCCAACAAAGGAACTAACATTATTTAGTAAAACAGTGTTAAATAATAATAAATAAAATACAAAAAAAACCCAAAAATTAACCTCCACAGTATCTCCATTTGAATAAATACCTAAAAATATCAATACAGCACTTTTTAATATTGATACAGTATTGTGAAATGAAATATCGCGATATATTGCTGAACCGATATTTTCTTACACCCCTTTTTGTAATACATTACTTTTTTTTTTTTTTTTTCAACATACTGCCTCTCATCAAATAGATTTTTCAAACCCAACTCCCATGAGCCCACACTGCTTGGGACACCATCTACCACTATGTCTTTTATAGCTTTAATCTAATCACACAGGGGTTCCCAAAGTGAGGTACTCAGAAGTAGTCCTGGGGTACTTGATTTTTTTTTTTTTTTTTTTAAATACATTAAATAAGTCATCATGTACTGAAAAAAAAAAAAAGGAAAATTAATGCTGAAATATAAAACACATTAAATACATTTATATAATAGTTTAATTGTCAATCATCTTGTTTAAGCTTTGGTAACATTTGAAGAACATTTTTATTTTATATTATTCAAAATGAGTTTATTTGAGTACCTATGTACTCTTTTTTTTTTGTTGTTGTTGATGAAAGGTTCATTTATTAATTAATGACCAATGTATTTTTTTTTGTCTCATCAATGAAAGAGGACACTTTTGCACAAATATATATATATATATATATATATATATATATATATATATATATATATATATATATATATATATATATATATAATTTATGTTTGTTTTTTGTTTTTTTTGCATATTGCAGTGGAATATAATATATGTTGTTTGTTTGCAAAGTTTTGAAAACATAATCACATAAGAACTCCTCCAAAAATTCTGCACAGTAACCTTACCATAAACAGTTCAGTAAACTGTGTATTAAACCTGTGGCATGATCAGCGTGTGCACAGCTGTAAATAGTGTAAATAGGTCTCTTGATTGTGTTTATCTTGGTTTTGCACTTCTTTGCTCTTGTGTGTTTAATTTGTGTGTTTGTACTTTGCTGCTGTAAACCTGGAATTTCCCCTTGTGGGACTAATAAAGGCATATCTCATCTCATCTCATCTTTATATTTTATTGACATTTGAAGAAAAAAAATGTCTTCATTCCTTTTTGAGGAAAGCTTTTCTTTGGTTTGATGTAGGTTTTTAATGTGGTTTTATTTGCATTATTAACAACAAAATATTTTATTTCCAAACTGGTTATTAATTGTAAAAGTGGAATAATGTGCTTGTTTCTACTCTTTTCATTGCCTGTGCATTTGATATACTTCTTGTTTTACTGCTTTGTTTCTAACTCCTTAAATATCCTCAGGCAGTTTGTTCTTTTATGTGCTGCTGAATGTAGATGGAGTTAAGTTTCAATAAAAGGAGATGTTCTTTAAATGTGTTCCTTGGCCTTGTTTTAAATCTACAACCCTTGTTGTTAGTTGTTACTATTGATTAAGAAAGCTTTTGTACATCCATGCCAACCCAAGGACGTCTTTAACTTGCAGGGGAATGTGCTCACACGGTCTTTATCGAACTACACTGACCTTCCAAAACACACTTCTGCTGGATCTTATGTGTCTGAAAGGCACTGAGATTGTGATGTTCACAAAAACTGTGACATATTTGTTCTTATTTTTATGTATGAATTCAGTACTTGTTTTCACTTTCTGTTCAGTTATTTATTTTTTTTATGGTTATTATTCCATCATTTTCTGTCAGTCAAACATTATGTGAAATTCCATTCCATTCCTTTATAGCAGGGGTGTCAAACTCATTTTAGTTCAGGGGCCACATTCAGCCCAATTCGATCTTAAGCGGGCCAAACTATTAAAATAATAGCATAAAAACCTATAAATAATGACAACTCCAAAATTTTCAGTGCAAAAAAACCCTTAAATAACTTAAATTCTTACTTTTTTTTACACTTTACAAACTATCAAAAACCAAAAAAGATGTAAATAATAAAAAAAACAAAAAACAAAAAAAACTGAAATTTCTGAAGAAAAATTAGCACAATTTTATCAATATTCTGCCTCAACTTATGATTTATACATGTGCATTACAGATCAGATCTACCAAGGCACAAAACATTTGTTAAAATTGCACTTATTTTTCTTTAGATATTTCAGGTTGTTCATATTTGTTCTGTTCATTGACATTTTACTGTTAAAGGATATCAGAATTTAATGTTATTTGCAATAAATCAAAGAGAAAAAAAATGGTGTTGCTATTATTTATAGGAATAATGTCATTTTTTTTTCCACATTAAAGAAGAAAATTTGGAATAATTACTTATACGTTATTATGCTATTATTTTCGAGTTGGATGCCCTCGACTTAATATCTTCAGGGTAAGTTTTGCACTTTGCAAATTCATCCTGCGGGCCGCATGTTTGACACCTGTGCTTTATAGGTTTACATTTTAATACTTACTAAATTAAAACAACATTTTACACCTAAGAAATATTACCAAACTCAGATCATTTCTTAAATTTGATACTGTAAATCCCTGCATCTACTTTAAAAAAAATTAAAACAACAGTAATTTCTCATCTTAAACCAACAGTACTGCTAACACCACTGCTGATTGTATTTTATAAAACTCATTTTAAAGTCCTTTTTATTTGTTTATAATGACTGATCTCATGAAATCACGTTTTATGTGACGCCAGTTTATTGCATTTAGTGTGCTATATGTTTGCATTTTCATCTTTTAGCATATTATTTAACGCCATTTGATGGTGTGTCAACGTGCTAGCCGCTAATCGCTACCTGCTAATCCTAACCCAGTGGTTCCCAACCTTTTTTGTCTCGTGACCCCATTTTAACATCACAAATTTCTGGCAACCCCAGACATTCAAATGGAGACATTTTTTGCTAAAATTTGTTTGTTTTTGATCAAGTAATAGTTTGCTATACCATGTTGCAAATAAATATTAATTTTAAACAACATTTAGTCTATAAAATGTATATTATTTTACGGACAGAGGCAGAAAAGCCAGGTGTAGATTACTGCAAAAAGTGAGAATTTTATTTTCCTTGGTCAGGATATGTACAGTCAGTCCAGTTTGTTTTATAGCTTCTTTTATAAGTTTACATTTTAATACTTATTTAATTAAAACATTTTACACCTAAGCAATTTTACCGAATTCAGATCGTTTCTTAAATTTGATAATTTGATACTGTAAATCCCTACATCTATTTAAAAAAATTAAAACAACAGTAATTTCTCATCTTAAACCAACAGTACTGCTAACACCACTGCTGATTGTATTTTATAAAACTCATTTTAAAGTCCTTTTTATGTGTTTATAATGACTGATCTCATGAAATCACGTTTTATGTGACGCCAGTTTATTGCATTTAGTGTACTATACGTATGCATTTTCATCTTTTAGCATATTATTTAACGCCATTTGATGGTGTGTCAATGTGCTAGCCGCTAATCGCTACCTGCTAATCCTAACCCAGTGGTTCCCAACCTTTTTTGTCTCGTGACCCCATTTTAACATCACAAATTTCTGGCAACCCCAGACATTCAAATGGAGACATTTTTTCGCTAAAATTTATTTGTTTTTGATCAAGTAATAGTTTGCTATACCATGTTGCAAATAAATATTAATTTTAAACAACATTTAGTCTATAAAATGTATATTATTTTACGGACAGAGGCAGAAAAGCCAGGCGCAGATTACTGCACAAAGTGAGAATTTTATTTTCCTTGGTCAGTCCAGTTTGTTTTATAGCTTCTTTTACAAGCTTACATTTTAATACTTATTTAATTAAAACAACATTTTACACCTAAGCAATTTTACCGAACTCAGATCACTTCTTAAATTTGATAATTTGATACTGTAGATCCCTACATCTACTTAAAAAAAATTAAAACAACAGTAATTTCTCAGCTTAAACTAACAGTACTGCTAACACCACTGCTGTCTGTATTTTGTAAAAGTCATTTTAAAGTCTTTTTTATGTGTTTATAATGCTTTAAATAACCTGTCCCCAATACATCAGAGACTTCCCGTTATTTTATGATCCAGACACATCACTCAGGTCCTCCACTGCTTTTCTTTTAAATGTTCCTCATGTGTCCCATAAAAGCCCACCTTCTGTTTTTATGTGCCTGAGCTGTGGAACACACAGAATGGAAACTCTTGGGATATTTTTTGAGTGATATTTGAAGACCTATCTTTTTAACTTGCCTGTAAAGTTTGGAGTAATGTTGCAGTTTATTTTTAATATCTTACTGAAATTTATTACCCCGGCCCCTGAAGGGGAGGCAAGGGGTATTGATTTTGGTTCAGTTTGTTTGTTTATTTGCACTCTAGCAGCAAAACTATAGGTTGAATTCATACCAAATTGGGTTTATAGATTGTCAGTGATGCAAAATAGATTTAATTACATTTTGGGAAAAGTAGGTCAAAGCTCAATTTTTTTTTAATGAATTTTTCAAATCTTTTTTTTTTTTTTCCCCCCATTTACGTATAATGGGTGAAATTTGACGTGTCTGTAGCAGCAAAACTATTGGTTGAATTCATACCAAATTAGGTTTATAGACTGCCAGAGACCCAGAATAGATGTTATTACATTTTGGGAAAAGTAGGTCAAAGTTAAAAATTTTAATGAAATTCTTACACCCCACTTTTACTTATAATGGGCAACATTTGATATGTCTGTAGCAGCAAAACTATTACTTGAATTCATACCAAATTAGGTTTATATATTACCAGTGACCCAGAAAAGATGTGGTTACTTTTTGGGAAAAGTAGGTCAAAGTTCACATTTTTTATGCATTTTTTAATTATTTTTTTCTCCCATTTACTTATAATGGGTGAAATTTCAAATGTCTATAAAAACATCAATTTTGTCTACTTCAAACTTGGCAAATATATAGAGGCATTTGATATGCTGACATCACCACATGCATAGACATGATGACATCAGCTGGATCGATCCCAAAATAAGCTACAATATGTGTGAGGGGCGGGGTTTGTTGAGCCTGGCACCACTTGTTCCAGTTATGTTTCTTTTTTTTTTTTTTTTAAATCTATATTCATCAGTGGTGGCCCCACGACACACTTGTGAACAGTAGCAGTTTGTTACATTTGTAATGTATTAAATCAGTTACTGATATTGTTTCCTAATTCAGATTTTTATTATGTTTATACACGCACAGCTCTTGGTTACAAACTACTTAAATGTGGAAAGTGATTAATAAATGCTGTGAGCATTAAAACACTACAATGCGAAAACAGAAATGTAGATATGCCAGGAGAGACAACAAGTAGCGTAAGTGAAGAAAGTGCTCTTCTCTTAAAGTTGCAGGACCATACCAAAAACAAATGCCATATTTAAGCCCCTCCCTGTCTGGAAGATTCCAGAGAATGGGGTGGAAGTCTTGTTTCTTGTCTTGAATTAAAATATGCTAAAAGTTGATCGTGGTATTTTGCTCAGTGATGCCAAAACCTACAATGGTGCCCTAACACTTTAATTTGCATATTTTACTGCTCTTTGTATGTTTTAGTTTTTATTGTCTGGGTTTTTAATGATAACATCAGCGTGCCCAGGGACTACAGGTAGAAATGAACACTAGTGCTACAACCTGGCACACTACATCTCTCCTGTTTAAGGTTAATGTATATTGTACATTGTCCCTGTCTAGATAAATAAAATAAAATAAAATAAAAAGTTACTTTATTTATTTATTTATTTATTTATTTATTTCCTCTATCAGGAGGTATTGTGATCACTTTGCTTTGCTTTGTTTGTTTGTTTGTTTGTTTGTTTGTTTGTTTGTTTGTTTGTTAGCAAGATAACTCAAAAAGTTATGGACAGATTTTCAGGAAATTGACACTGGCACAAGAAAGAAATGATTAAATTTTGGTGATTTGGGGGAGGGCAGATCTGTCTTGGGGGAGGTCTGAGCTCTCAGAGTGCTTTTCTTGTTTATTTATGTTTTCCCCTGTAAGTCGCCTTGGAAAAAAGCGTCTGCCAAATGCATAAACATAAACATAATCTATGTAGTTATTTGTTAATTTTTATTATTTTTTATTTTTAAATTTTATTATTATTATTATTATTATTATTATTATTATTATTATTATTTTATTTTTATTTATTTTTTATTTTTTTTACAAATTACTACTGTAAAAGCTGCTTGTGTCAAAGCTGGTGTCACTGTAATGGATATTTTAATGCTGTGTTGTGATAGAAGCAGACTCATGTTATACCTGTATCAATGGACATAGAAATAGAAAAAAAAGTAACAGAGAAATAGAGTACATTTGAGAATAGTCATTACTTCCATTACCTGTACTGAGGTAATGGGGGACCTTGACCTTCAAATCAAATTCTGCTTCTATCCTCATACAGGCTTGGATCGGCTACGTGTGAAATAAATTTTTGATTCAGAAATCCCGCTGTTACACTTACCCGTGCTTTGCAGAAACGTACTATTGCAACATTTAATTCTGGTGACAGGGTTGAGACTTTGTGTTGTTGGGTTTTTTGTGCATAGGATTGGATCAAGGCCAGCACACTCCATATTTGGTTAAATCCTTTCCTTTGACAGATGCATTAGGTAGCAGCAGTACAGGCCGGCCTATCCCAGGTAACTGCTGGCTCAGAGGATATGAAGCTGTTACCCTAAAGATGGAGCCTATAGGCTGCACCTTTAGGGAAACATAAAATCAGCATTCAGTGTCGACAAGGCCGCACTCAGAATATATGATAATGGAAGTCATGTAAATAAATTACTCCTTTGCTATTCATCGGTGGCCACCGGCTTCCCACTGAGGACAGAAACCATTACAATGACAGATATGAACCAAAGCAGCCTGCTCATCGTGCCCCACTGCATGCTGGGAACCAAGTAGGCGAGGCAGCGGGTAAAGCCGGGGCTGGGGGGGACCTCCTGGGGAAAACAAATTATCACTGATGGAAAAAAGGTGAGAGTTTGTGCCTCTCCTCAGACCACATTTTTATGATCACATTATATCATCTCCACCGCGGGTTAGCGCTCGCCATGATGGAGAAGAAGTTTTTCCTGCAGATTTAGTGTCCGGGACAGTGAGGAGATGTATATTCACTTCATGGTCATTAGCCAGGAAGAAAGTGCACCTTCACCGCTGGTGCTTTGGCAACGGTCCCAATTGGTTTGAAAGCGATAGCGTGGCCCTCGTGGCGTCATTTGAAACCCTGTAAATGCTCTGTGCCATTAGCGGAGCCTCTGAGGAGACATATAGGCTTTGGTGATTATTACAGACATATCAGTATTAATAATCACTGCGCAGCTGCAGTTTGACCATCTGTGGTTGTAGAGCTGAGAAAAGATATGACGCACGACCTCATACTGGTGCTATTATGATGTCATATTTTGGTAATTGGAATGTTTTTGCTGTCCTGTCCTCAGTGACTAATGCAACTCTGCTATATTATCTGTTACTCAGGTAGATAAACATTGTCCTGCTTATCTACAGAAGGTCCACATGAGCTTGAACAGGTTTTAATGGGGAGTAGTAGTAGTAGTAGTTTATTCTGTCGTTAATCACTTTAAAACTTTCATGCATGAATTGTGAGAACCTGAATCAAGATGTTTTTCCCGAGTGATTTTTATTTCTCTTTGGGTGTGAAAAAAACAAAAACAAAAAACAATGCAATTGAATTTTTTTCATGAACCTATTTTTCACAGAGTTACAAAAATGTCCACTCAGCTGGACACCATGCGTTTAATTTTAGAATCAAAGAAACTTGTATTTACTACATGTATTTACTGATACAGTGTGCAAAAACTATGAAATAAAAACATCTTTATTGCTGCTAATCTGATGTTTTCTCCTATTTTATCATACTCTAATACTAGTTATTACTCACTTCATGGTGAGAATATGCAAAAAAAAAAAAAAAAAAAAAATCCTATTAATTGCAGTCTAATAACATTTAGCATTTTTTTACACTCAAACATGTACACCATGCCTTTAATTTTAGAAGCAAAGAAACGTGTATTTACTACATGTATTTACTGATTCACTGTGTGAAAACTATGAAATAGAAGCATCTTTAATACTACTAATCTGATGTTTTCTCACATTTGATCATACTCTAATACTGTTTTTACTCACTTCATGGTGAGAATATGCAAAAAAAAAAAAAAAAAAAAAAAAAAAGTTTAAAAAAAGCAAAAAAAAAAAAAAAATCCTGTTAATTACAGTCTAATAAGAGCATTTTTTTTTTACACTCAAACATGCTACTGCAGATTAGGTTTATCTAGAACAGCAGGTTCTGAATGTAACAGAGTGGACACGATGGGTTACACGCGAAACCTGGAATAAGACTGAGATTCATGAAAATCCCGCATATCTGGATTAGAAAAACAATTAAAATCGACACATTTAACACAGTGTCTTTATTTGTAGCACTATTTAAGACCATTTCAATCCATGTTTTCCAGATCAAATGTACTGACACCTAGGTAGCTTTTCCTGTCCCAATTTTGGTCCTATTTTTGGCCCAATATTTGATTAAAAATTCATTAATTTTGGGATGGCTCTGAGCAAGAGTATAATTTTTTTTTTTTTTTTTTTTTTTTGCATTTATCTGAGGTCATCATTAGGTACATCCTAAGGACAAATATGTCTAAATTTCTCTTTTATTATTAGGTCTAAAAAGTTGGCAAAGTACCAGATACCAAAATAAACCCAATTTCATAGATGCACCCAAATACGTCTTTAAAATACCAACAAAAAAGAATGCATTATTTACAGATGATCCCACCTCTGGATAAACAGTCAAAAGAGCAGCCAAAAAAAATCCAGACTCCAATAGAGTTAAGGTCTTAGCACACTTATTTTGGTAATTGGAATGTTTTTGCTGTCCTGTCCTCAGTGACTAATGCAACTCTGCTATATTATCTGTTACTCAGGTAGATAAACACTGTCCTGCTTATCTACAGAAGGTCCATATGAGCTTGAACAGGTTTTAATGGGGAAAGTGTAAAACTCAAAAATACAAATTCAAGAGTTAATGCCATTAATTTTACAACATACAGTATATCATTGTCAAGTTTTGCATCATCAGTAGATGTAAATTGGCTAAAATTTGCTTAGAGGTCTTATTTCTGTCTTTGTGCATAAGAAATCAATATAAGTGAATCCCCAAAGGAACTTTGTGTTGGTAAATGCAAGTTATGCAAATTTACATGATTTCAGTTCTGTTACAACATGTTGATGCTCATATGAACTATGTTTTCAGCTCAAAAATGTCCAATTTCATCACAATTAATGCTACATTTTCATGTCACAAATGGCCAAGTTATATTTTAACTGAATTTACCTGAAAAACAAATATTCTATTCTTTTAGATTCCCGTTTTTCTTACAAGATTCTATCCTACATATCACATGTTTTATTTTTACAAGTTCAATATGGAGTATGGTGCTGATCCATCCTGCTTATGTTACACCAATACATACATGAAGAATGTCACATGTCACTTTTTAAATCAACAGTTTTCTAATAATAAGCATTTTTATAAAGAAATAACAATTCTATATTGTTATTTACTCTTTAGTATGATGATAAACTATACAATAAATAATTCTGATCCTAGTTTTTGCACAGGGATCATTTGTGTAAACGGTGACATGGCTGCAGAGCATCAGTATGATGGGATCTGTAACAACCATGTCACATCTGTCCACTGACACATTTTGTATTTTTGTGTCAGCTGTTATTGTTTTAGATCCACAATACTAACATTTATGAATAAGAGGAGAATTAGCAATAGTAAGTGTATAAGTTTATTACTAATAAAGTACTGGTACTGACCAGAGCATCATGGGTAATGTCACGTCTGTCCACCAGCAAAAGTTTTCACACACACGTGCTATTGAAAATCCAATATTTCTGAAAATATAGCTTCCACTGTCAAAGAATATCAGTAGTCTGTGCACAAATGTATTAGCATTATTTCAACACAGTTCTATGCATTTCTTACAACTTTTTTTTTTTTGACAAAAATGGCCACTCATTTGACCCCCTAAGTAAATTTCAGCCGAAATACATCTTTAAGGGTCTATTCACACCTTGAAAGTCCTTTGGTATACTGTACCAATACTACCTTTGATCAGTCGTAATCACCTCAAGAATCACTGCAAGAGATTTCTGAAAATCATCTCATGACCCCCACTTTGGGTGATGCTACTACTTCTGTTGAACAGTGCGGTGCGAACATATTTATAGATATTTTATATAATATAATATTCTACTGAACAAGTCATGCAGCTGTTGCAAACTTGCATCAGAGCAGGCATGAGTAATATCGATGCAAGATATTTGTGGGCTTATATTTCACATCTATTTGTCATGTTCCGGGTTTCTAAAGTCCTTTAAATTGAACTTGTCTTGAAAAAATACTAAGTCACAATACATATACTATAGAAGTTTCCCCCAGCAGTCATTCTGGTCTCATTTGTTTTATCTGAACCCTGGCGGTGCTTTTGTTAAATTACTGTTCTATATTAAGGTTTTCAGGTGAACAGAAGGATTTCAGGACTGTTTGACAGCTCACTCGCCCACCTAGTTGGATTTTCAGAGCTTCTGTTGAATAAAATGTATTTTTTTCTCCCCTTACAGCTCCACTGTAGTTGTAGTTGAGAAGTTTTGCTAGCAAGATTGTCAAGTGAATTTTTTTTTTTTTTTTTTTTTTTACATAAATGTTTGATGAATTTTACCATTTTTGTCTTGTCAGTAATTTAACTTGTATATAACCTGGCATACGTTACACACAGTACATAGCCTTTGAACACTTTTGAACAACAACTGAGCAACCTTTTTTCTTCTATACTGGTTCTAGGGATGTAAACAATTAATTGAATATCAATTTATTGTCGATAAGAATTTGCTCGATTAAATTATTAATTGTCGGTTAATTGCCCTTTTCCTTGGTGGGATTTGTGGTGTCGACAGTAGGGGGCGCTACTGCCCAAACTAGGCATCTCCGCTGAAATCACACTCCATCGTGTCAGTGATGCAAAGTCAGAAATGTCCATTTCTTATAAACTGCCCCTCTTCTCTTCAGATCCATTTATTTTATTTAACTTCTCTGCAGAATTTCTTTAGTTGTACTCCATAAATGTCATTGTCTGTGCTGTATCCAATGGTTCAATAAATCAATCATTAAGGAGGATGACATGTTTTTTTCATGTGGTATATAAAACAGTATTTAGCTTTTATTCTTATAGACACTATCAAAATGTTATTTTTATCACATTTTATCCTTATTTATTGATGTTGGTGTCTCATCTTTGATAATATTTGTAATCACATCAGCTTTTAATTCTTGCGATGTTACATATTTTGGCATGGAGATGGATAGATAGATAGATAGATAGATAGATAGATAGATAGATAGATAGATAGATAGATAGATAGATAGATAGATAGATAGATAGATAGATAGATAGATAGATAGATAGATAGATAGATAGAAAAAATTGCGAAAAATGAACAAAATGATACAAAACAAAAAAAGGAAAAAAAAAACAAAACAAAATACGCAAGAAAATGGACAGAAACAAGCACAAATAAGTAGCACGATGGATGGATGGATGGATGATAGATAGATAGATAGATAGATAGATAGATAGATAGATAGATAGATAGATAGATAGATAGATAGATAGATAGATAGATAGATAGATAGATAGATAGATAGATAGATAGATAGATAGATGCTTTATTGATGCTTTGCTATATAAACAAAATTTAATTTTTTATTCTTATAGACCCTATTTAAAGAGAAATTTAGGTTCTCAGGAAAATCGCTGTTTATCAATTAATCGTTAATCGATCGATAAGGTCAACCAACTAATGATTAATGGAATTAATCAATAATTTGCATCCCTAATTGGTTCTGTATTGTATGTTTGGTATAAAAGTGATAGCATGGCCCTTGTGGCATCGTTTGAAACACTGTAAATGGGTAACACTTTATAATAACTACACACTATGAAGCATTAGTTAAGCATTAACAAATACTGAATTAATCATTTATAAAGCATATTTCTGACATGTATTCTCATTAATATATGGTTTATAAGCACAGTTATAATGGTTTTACTCATTATTAATAAGCTCGTCTACAATGTGCTTAATGATTGTAGTTTCATACTTTATAAATTATGGATTCAGCATTTAAACATTTAGTATTCAGACATGTACTAATGGTAAGTGAATATGTCAGTGGGTATTTTATACGAACTCACACATTTCTTTTTCAATAGATGTCCTATAAACAGTTCTTAATACAGGAATTCATTATTTCAGGTAGTTATAAAGCACTTACTACTCATTAATTAAGTCTATGGTGTGAGCTCATCTAAAGTGTGCACTATCTATGACATATAAAGCATTTACAAATGAGATTTAAAGGTTGGCAATGTCTAAAGACTCACAAAAGTTTCAATTATTCTAACAAAGGAAAGGCAAAACACATGGGATTATTAAAACAAACTGCATGATTGAATGATGAATGATTATGAATGATTAGTAAAACCATTATAACTGTGCTGATAAACCATATACTAATGTGTATTCATGTCAGAAATATGCTTTATAAATGGTGAATTCAGTATTTGTTAATGCTTAACTAATGCTTCATACACTGTAAGACCGGGTAAGTTCAGTTTACTTTAAAAATCTGAGGTGCCTTAAAAAATGTAAGTAATGAGTAAAAAAACCTTAAGTGTATTAAACTTAAATGCTTGATTTGAATGGAATTGCTATTTTAAGTACAACACACTAAATGCCCAGTTAATTTAACTTAAAATTTGTTGCAATGTTAATTATTTTTGTAGAGTCATTAGACTTAATATCATCAGTTAATTGTATTTGTATTTTAATATTGTATTTTTTCAATCAGTGTGAAGCACTTTGGGCTACATTTTCTGTATGAAAGGTGCTATACAAATAAAGTTTATTATTATTATTATTGTTATTATTATTATTATTAATTGGACTCAATTCCAAGTTGATTTAAATTAAATCCTTTCGCAAAATAAATTACTTTGTATAATTATTCAACTTAATATATTGTTGCATGGATGGAAGTTAGGAAGACAGTAAGTTCTGGGTAATTTGTCAGTATAGGAAGTGTGTTTATTTAGGGAAAGGTTAAGGATTTATACCGCCCAGTGATAACCCTAGATGAACAGGAAAGCCATTGTTTAGCTTATGGCTCTCAGTCATGGTGCAGCTCTACAAAAATACAAAAACAAACATATTAAAGGTCAATAAACACTGCCATACACACATTAAGTCCAAATTAACACTAACACCCCAACCCCGCTGAACCCCTGCATAGAAAAATAACACATTTCAACAACATGCCCAATACCCACAATGCAATGCGGGAATAAAAAGTTGTGGTCATGACTAAAATTTAGCAATTTAAATCCATTCAACTTAAACTTTGTCATACTTTCGACTATGTCTACAAATTAGTAGAATATACTTAACATTTTATAATAATCTAGTAAAACTTAAATAATTTAAGTACATTGTAATTAAAGCATTTTAGTAAATACAAAGCCCGGGCTTACAGTGTAGTGTGTACTTATTATAAAGTGTTACCCTGTAAATGTTCTGTGCCATTAGCTGAACCTCTGAGGAAACATAGGTTTGGTGATTATGGCAGATACGTCAGTAATAATAACACTGGGTTACAAAAAAATGTTTTTTGCAAGTTGTCTAGGTTTTTTCAACTGAATTGGGACCATTTTGCACCGCTAAATCAAAAAATGACATCTGTTTTTCTCAATCAGGTCGGGGGTTTTTTGCTAACTTGATTTTGAAAAATTTGATCTTCTCACAAAATTGATTACATTTTTGTGACTTTATCAGTTGATTTTTTATATAGTTCTCACCCAAAATAGGTTTTAAGAGAAAAAAAATCATTTTCTAACAGGATTCCTGTTAGGTACAATGGGGTATTCACCACAGATGTAGCAGAATATGTCAGGCTTATTTTTGCAAGATCTTCTAGTTGAAGCCATTTCATTCACCTGTAATATTAAAAAAAACAATCATAAATTGGCAAAAGTAAAATCTTCAGAACTTGTTTATTGCAAGAAATATGAAAGAATTTTGTATCATATGATGTGAAAATGCCCATAAATGTAAGCAAAAATGTTAAAAAGCCAATATGTAGCATAGTTCAGAAAGTTGACCTGATTGAGCAAAATTAATGTGATTTTTGGATTCAACACACCAAAATTATCCTAAATCAGCTCAAAAAACATAAACAATAAATTTGTTGTTGACCAGTGTAATCACTGTAGGTTGTTGTTCTGGACACTTTAAACAAATTAGGCTTTTAAAAAAAGAGATATAGCCATAGCAAAAAAAAAAAAAAAAAAAAGTCTAGTTTGTTTGTTACAGCAAGTTTGTATTTGAGGATAATATTTTTGGTTGTATATGCTGAAAGTGATCCATCCCTAATTAGTGTATATTTTCCTGTTTTCATGCGTCTTTTTCTTGTTTTGTGTTGTTTTGAACATTTTTTCCTAAGTGTTACTGTGCACAACATTGAGTAATTGCAGATGTCTTGCACTGAAATGTGTACATATACACGTGCATACGCGCAAATAAATCCACCAGATTGACGTCAAAACAGATGTACACACTCTGACATCGACACACAATGCTGCAGTCTCTGTAATTAGGAGCCCAGTTGTCTTTTTGACACAGTCAGACTCACCTTTTGTAGAGCTGGGAGTTACGCAGCTCTTTGTCTGAGGGAAAAAAAAAAAGAGCAGTCAGGTAACTAGGGCCTGAGTTATGTGACACATGAGGAAAGATCCAGGACGAAAGGAAAGGAAGCAAGGAAAGGAGGAGACAGAATCACCCTATGAAACATTTCACTGTCAGACACTGCTCAGATTTATCAACCCAGTTTTCTGTCTGCCTCTCTCTTCAGATAATTGGAAGGTAGCGTCTGTGTGCACAGAGCCACAGGGAGACAGAAAACATATTTTGGCAGGGCTTGACAGGTTAGACAATGGTGGAAAAAAAGAACAAATGCAGTCTGTAGATAATAGCAGGCGAGCTGGAGGAGGTTGTGAATGCACAGCTACACAGCCTTTGTTTACAGTTAAATGCATGCATCTCCACATGCCGTACATGCAAAGTTGCGTGTGTCCTTCCATACATCACTAACAGAGCGCTTTGCTGGTAAAGGTCACAGTTTAATTATCTGCAGTGAGTCCACAACGCCTACAATACTCCTTAAGTCGATGCACAGTGAGGGTTTGTAGCTACTTAAAAGATCAAAAATACACTAAGACCTTCCTGTACTTCACAGGTGTCAAACATGTGGCCCGGGGCCCAAATCCGGCCCACCAAAGGGTCCAAGGATGAATTTGTGAAATGCAAAAATTACACTGAAGATATTAACAATCAGTGGTGTCAAAATCCTTTTAATTCAGGTTCCACATACAAACACATACAGTCCAATTAGATTTCAAAATATTATCATTATAACCTATAAATTATGACAACCCCAAATTCTCTCTGTTTTTTTGGTGTAAAAAAGTAAAATTACATGAAAATGTTTACATTACCCAACTATACTTTTACAAAAAAATGTCAATAACCTGAACAAATATGAACAAACGGAAATGTCTTTAGAAAAGTAAATACAATTTTACCAATATTCTGCCTGTTACTAAATGTTATGTGCGATTGTGATGCACATGTGTTAACCCTTTCATGCATACTGGTCACTACAGTGGACAGCTATTCTACAGCTTTTCTTTTCTATATTCATAGATTTTTTTTTTTTTTTTCACACATATCTTTATTAAAGTCTTAAGACACTACACGTCTTTTCTGACATGAATTGGTAACATTATGTAGATCTCTTCTGAGCATAAACCCCCAGAATCACAAGCCCTCCCCATAGTTTTCACACAATTTATCAGTAAATACATGTTTCTGTGTGTCAAAAATTAAATGTGTGGTGTCCAGCTGAGTGGACATTTTTGCAACTTCATGAAAAATAGGTCCATAAGATTTTTTTTATTTTTTTTTCACTATTTTTTTATGTATTTTTTTTATTTTTAAAAAAAATTAATTTTTTTTAATGTTTTCAGAAGAAAATTTTCAATCACATTGTTAATAAAAACACTCTGTAAAAAATTTTGATTAAGGTTCTCATAATTCGTGCATGAAAGGGTTAATGATAAACTGATAAACCGAGGCATAATATTGTTAAAATTGCACTTGTTTTTCTAAAGACAATTCAAGTTGTTCATATTATTCAGATTTTTAGGGAAACTTTGGAGATGTAAACCTGATCAAAATATAATTTTACTTTTTTCACTGTTATTTTTTTACTGGTCCAGCCCACTTGAGATCAAACTGGGGTGAATGCAGCCCCTGAACTAAAATGAGTTTGACACTCCTGCTGTACTTGATGGACCAGCAGGAGAACTAACATTACAGTGTGTTGTCACTAGTCGCTTTTCCATTGGACATCTGCGCAAAACTTTACAGATATTTACTAAATGTCGACAAAACAGAAGTGTGTAATGTCGGTTTTTCCATTAACCTCCCAAGACCCAGCTATGGGTTTTCTTTCCACATTTATGGACAAGAGTTTCACAACTTTATACAAAAAAAAAAAAAGAAAAGAAAACTGTCCACTACAAAGGACATTCCATAAAAATTTTAAAAACTGCATCTGAAAAAACTGTTGCATCATGATGTTTCCAATATAGGCACTTATTTAATAAAAAAAACAAAAAAAACGTGTACTTTGCTGACATTTCCTGGGTCTCAGGAGGTTAAATCACAAATGCAATGATTTGTTTATTTATTATCGTGAGATGAGAGGTCATTCCATAAATATGGTGACAAACGTAAACATGGTGTTGATTTACAGATAACACTGAGTTACAAAAAAATGTTTTTTGCAAGTTGTCTAGGTTTTTTCAACTGAATTAGGACCATTTTGCACCGCTAAATCCAAAAATAACATCTGTTTTTCTCAATCAGGTCAGGTTTTTTTGCTAATTTGATTTTGAAAAATTTGATCTTCTCACAAAATTGATTACATTTTTGTGACTTTATCAGTTGATTTTTTTATATAGTTCTCACCCAAAATAGGTTTTAAGAGAAAAAATAATAAAAAATTTTCTAACAGGATTCCTGTTAGGTACAATGGTGTATTCACCGCAGATGTAGCAGAATACGTTAGGCTTATTTTTGCAAGATCTTCTAGTCAAAGCCATTTCACTCACCTGTAATATTAAAAAAAAAAAAAAATTAATCATAAATTGGCAAAAGTAAAATCTTAAGAACTCGTTTATTGCAAGAAATATGAAAGAAGTTTGTATCATATGATGTGAAAATGTCCATAAATGTAAGCAAAAATGTTAAAAAGCCAATATGTAGCATAGTTCAGAAAGTTGACCTGATTGAGCAAAATTAATGTGATTTTTGGATTCAGCACACCAAAATTATCCTAAATCAGCTCAAAAAACTTAAACAATAAATTTGTTGTTGACCAGTGTAATCAACCAAAAAAATCAGATAATTATTTGAGTATTAATGTGCATGTAAACAGGCTCAGCGATAATCACTGTACTTCTGTCTCGCCCACATTTCTATATATGAGCCAATTTTTGGAATGTCAAAGCAGAAATACTAATACACTGCATTGTCAAGCGAATCCATAGACATATAGTCAAGTCAATAAGTATTTAGACACTGACGCACATGTTGTAATTTAGCCCCTGTCCAAATACTCATGGAACTAACTGCATATGTAGACAGTGCATTCCTCACTAGACCATATGTCAGTAGTGGCTTTTCCATTGGACATCTGCGCAAAACTTTACCGATATTTACTAAATGTTGAAAAAACAGAAGTGCATAATATCGGTTTTTCCATTAAATCACAAATGCGATGATTTGATTATTTATTATGGGGAGATGACATGTAAAGTCATTTCATAAACATGGTGATAAATGTAAATATGGTGTTGATTTACAGATATATTCATTATTATTATTATTATTATTATTATTATTATTATTATTATTATTATTATTATTATATATCACCCCTCTATCTCGTTCTAAACTAAAAAATAATTGGGTTTCCTGGTGTGTCCACACATACCGCAACATGTTTCTTCTTCTTCTTCGCTTGGTATAACGTACGTCAACATCCAATTTTTAAATTCACGACTCTAGTTGCAAAAAAAGGTCTTTCCATTGCAGTTTTGCGCGATATACCATTTGCGCTACTCCCGAAAAACCACCTCCTGCCAGCGCAAATACTGAGACTTTTGGCGAAATTGTCGTTTTTTCCATTAGATACATTTTTATGCGCAACTTATATTCTTGCAACTTGAGGGTCAATGGAAAAGCAACAACTGTTTATCAGGCCTCAGAATGAACCGCTCTCTGCTAAAATTAGGAAAGATAGTAGTCTACTAACAGCTGTAACGAGAGGCCCTTAAGCTATGACTATTAATTTGGAGTGCTGATGAACCCATTATGTCAGGGTTGTACAGTTAACTTAAAAAATACATAGCCCACGGCCGATCTGAGAGGATTATTCACCGCGGTCACATCACCATTCCCACGAGTCTAAAGCCAAAAAGGAAAAGAAAAAAAAAATAACATGCCAAATTTAAGTTTGATAGATACAGTGTGGGGAGAGATACTATGAAGGTGGAGCTGCCTTTGCAAAAACAAACAAAAAAGTTGAGGTTATGAAGTGTTTTATTCTAACAGCATTCTATTTCAGTACTCGTAAAGACCCAGTGCTACTTTTGTGGCAGTTCCCAAATAAATTTTTCCCTCTCTTTAACCTTTCATAAGTTATTTATCACCATTTATTGTAATATTATCCTCTGTATTTTGCATTTTTCAATGAAAATCAGGTATTTTTTTTATATTTCATTCATTGATCATATAGATGTTCATAAAAGCTCAGATTGAAGTTGATTGTCGTAATATCAGAAATGGAAAAAAATGAAGAAAAAGTGACTTTTTCCAACAAAATATATCATTAACTGAACATAAACTAGTGTCTCTATCCACCGTCATGAATCCAACTCCATGGGTTTTACTGGTGAAGCAATACTGTAGAAGATGGTAGTGTTTCCACGGTAACTGCAGAGCCTCTGAACGTCCAAATGGGTCATATCTGATGACCATGAAAAGATGGCATTCTGCATTTTACACCAATTATTTATATTGATAGGGTTAGTGGATCAAGAGGTATTAAACAGTTCAGCTCAGGAGTTGATTTTAGTCGCCGGTGGATGTTAGGGTCTTTATGGGTTAAAGTACATTGCTGAATTATACTGTTGCATAATTTGACCCATGATGGTGTATTGTCACAGTGTGTATAAGTACTTTTAATGAAGTAAAGGATCTGAATCCTTCTTCCACCACTTGAAAAAAGCCAGATTAACCCTGTAAAGCCTGAAAAATTAAATCACTGATCGAAAATTTCAGTTCTTTGAAACTGGAGCCTTTATTGATCCTTCTGAACGACCAAAACATTGTTTTTTCCAATATCAATTTCCATGTATGAGTTTGAATTTTGTATCATATTTGATACATCAGGTCTCAATGATCAAATATTGAGACGTGAATATAAATACAATTTTGTCATTGCATTTTACACCAATTATTTACATGTATTGATAGGATTAGTGGATCAACAGGTGTTAAACAGTTTAGATCAGTAGACGGTTTTGGTTAAAGGTGGATGTTTGGGTCTTTATGGGTTAATCTACTCTGGATGTAAAAGTGACAAATACATATCTAATTTTGTCAAGTTTCATTTTGGTCTGCATCTGTACAAGAGAACATATACCTTCATGCTTCCATCTCCTCATTTACCAACAGTCCTTCACTCATATCGCACTTGAGATGTGGAGGAGTCAAGGAAACAGGCATTAAACAGAATGAGACATCCCTGCCTCAGGGCCGTTATGTAAAATAGATGTTGGTTAAATCTGACATGTGCATCATCTGTCTGTTATTTCATTACAGTTAATGCTGTGAATATGTGGCAGAATGTATCCGTATGATGTACGGATGTCAAAATGGATTATTACTGGGGATGGGAATCGAGAACCGGTTCTTTTTCAGAACCGATTCCCAGCAGCTCAGTTCCTCAGAATCACTTGCCTGCCTGCTTAACAATTCTGCTTATCTATTTTGCCTTTGTTGTGCGTGCGTGATGACGTCAAAGTGCGCCTCATTGTTTTGGTTAAGAACATAGCCAACATGGTGTCCAGGCTGAAACGCTCCAAAGTATGTCTATATTTCACACAAGAAGACGACACCAGGGCCACTTGTAAAACTTGCAAAGCTTCCATTTCTTCAAATTTGGGAAATCCGTCCAAAATACTCAAACATTTGTCAACACAGTATGCAATTCATTTGCAGGTGTCATGTATTTGATACGCTACTTAGCGACATTTGTGAATCTAGCAGCAGAGCAAACACCAGGGTGTCATCTGGGTCTGGTTCTAGGGGGGGCAATAAATGTCCTGCCCCTTCAAATAAAAGTTTCTGAAGGTGGGAAAGAGGAAAATGAGGTGCATAACAGCAGAAGACGTAGAGGAATTAGTAAAGCATGTTACGTTTCACTTTCACTTTGTATGGTACACTTTGTATGGTGTTGAACCCCACCACCCCCTGTTGCTGCTTCCGTCACAGGCATGTGTCCCCTTAACTTTCCTGATTGTCACCTCATATATGAGTATCTGGAACCAGGCCTGGTGCCATCTGTTATTATTATTATTTGTGCATTCTGTATATGTTATATTTTCTGTGCAGGGATGGAAATATAAAAGACAGTTAATACAAACAAACCTGTTTGTACTTTTTTATTCCCTCACCCAATTAGAAATGATAAGAGAATCAATAAGGAATCAGATCGATAGGGCAAAATCGTTAATGGAATCGTTAAATTCTTATCAATTCCTATCCCATTTTTATTTTTTTTACATTTTATTAAGCACACATTTTTAAGTGATTAAAACACAACTTATGAATTAGGAAAAGTTTCGTGTCAAGGAGTTGAGAAGGTGAAAACTAGGGAAATCAGCCCAGTGTTTATTTAGTCAAACTCCCAGGATGCTCTTTGTTGGAATAATTCTGCCATTGGACGAGTGTGTCAGTTGGCATTCTCCTTCCCTCAGCCATCTGCGTGTTACAGGTGTGATTGGTTTAAAGCAGCACAAACTAGCCAAACAAGCCAGTTTTTTATAGCAGAAGCTGCCAGAGCTAACAGAGTGTAGAAATAGGTCTGGCTATGCAAGATGTCTGTGGCATTAGGAGTCCACTTGGACATGCTTACCGCAGTTTTCCCTTGAAAGAGATTCAAAAGAAGTGTACTAATGGTACACTCGAATGCACTTCTTTTCTTTTGAATTGTAGGTTACAACAGAACATTAACTATCTAGCAGGTGTAACTAAAGGTTCTAAGAAAAAAACAACACAAAATGTACAAGAGTCTTTGGTCATTTTAGCTGATGTTTTTGTGTTTTATCTTGCCAGCTGTTTCTGTGTGTATTTAGAGTCCAGTCTAAGCCCAGGGGCCGTTTTTATGAAACAAGTGTCTTTTTCTAAGGGAATCTACATAATTGTTTTGCTAAATTTTACATGACGAATCGTTGTTGACATATTTCAGTATGACTAAGGTGTTGGACTTGCCATAGCCCCCAGTTATCATCATGTTACGACTCCCTTCCATTGCATCCATGTTTTTTCACTCTCTCCTCCACTCCATTTTCCAGTCTTTCTTTCTGTAGTTTTTCTCTTTTCTGTGCAACTCCTCCACTTACCTAGAGTTTCCCTCCATCCATCCAGGCTCCGCCCACATGCACCTATTTCCCATTCACTAGTCGGCTTTCTAGTTCCTCAGATTAGTGGTGTGCGATACTGCATATTTTGATATCGATCCGATACCAAGTAAATACAGGGCCAGTATCGCCGATATCGATTGAATGTGTCAGTAGGTAATGTAAGGATGTCATGCTTTTTTATATTTTGGCTAAAATTTGCTTGGAGGTCTTATTTGTGTCTTTGTGCATAACAAATCAATATAAGTGAATCTCCAAAGGAACTTTGTGTTGGTAAATGCAAGTTATGCAAATTTACAGGATTTCAGTTCTGTTACAACATGTTGATGGTCATATGAACTATGTTTTCAGCTCAAAAATGTCCAATTTCATCACAATTAATGCTATATTTTCATGTCACAAATGGCCAAGTTATATTTTAACTGAGTTTACCTGAAAAACAAATATTCTATTCTTTTAGATTCCCCAGTTTTTCTTACAAGTTTATATCCTACATATCACATGTTTTATTTTTACAGGTTCAATATGGAGTATGGTGCTGATCCATCCTGCTTATGTTACGCCAATACATACATGAAAAATGTCACATGTCACTTTTTAAATCAACAGTTTTCTAATAATAAGTATTTTTTTACAGAAATAACAGTTCTATATTGTTATTTACTCTTGAGTTTGATGATAAACTATACAATAAATAATTCTGATCCTAGTTTTTGCACAGGGATCATTTGTGGAAACGGTGACATGGCTGCCGAGCATCAGTATGATGGGATCTGTAACAACCATGTCACATCCGTCCACTGCCACATTTTGTGTTTTTGTTCAATTATTATTGTTTTAGATCCACAATACTAACATTTATGAATAAGAGGAGAATTAGCAATTGTAAGTATATAAGTTTATTCCTAATAAAGTACTGGTACTGACCTGATCACCATGGGTAATGCCACGTCCGTCCACCAGCAAAAGTTTTCACATACACATGCTATTCAAAATCAAATATGTCTGAAAATATAGCTTCCACTGTCAAATAATATCAGTAGTCTGTGCACAAATGTATAAGCATTATTTCAACACAGTTCTATGCATTTCTTACAATTTTTTTTTTTGACAAAAATGGCCACTCATTTGACCCCCTAAGTAAATTTTAGCCGATTTAACATACGCATTTGATTATTTTAAGGAATTCATCATAATAAATTAAAGTCCTGCCCTTGCTGTGGGTTGTATAATAAAGACACGTGTCACGCCTTTTTTACACATCACAGGTCCGATCGCTGTAGAGACTTCTGCAAAGCTTTAAAATCTCTTCTAGCCATCCTCCTCAGTCCTTGATCCTCAGTCCTCGATGTGCATTTAAGGGAATCGAGACATCCTTCAAGATGGTGCACCGAGATCGATTTCCAGGTCACCATCGAGCATCGAGGAGCTGAGGAGGTGAAAAATAGGGAATTGAGAAGAAGCTTTTCCACCACTCAGCTCCCACATGGGTCCTTCCTTCTGCTTGAAGGTCCCTCCACTTGTACACAAAAAGCTGTAGTTTATTTGAGTATTTCCACTTTCTGCGGCTGCATTACTTCTAATCAAGAACATCTCAGAGGCACATATTGTACATTTGACTACACTGCATCAATTTAAAAGGTTTAGTTCTTCACTTATTTCCTGTCCAGTAAAAACCTTGTGTCTCCGAATGTATTGATTCTGAGTATTTCTGATAAAGTCAAGGATACAGCGTTCCATTAGGGGTTAAGTTTCAATTTCTTCTCCTCCTTAAAGGTGGGGTGCGAGATGTTTTCCTGGAGCATTTTTTACTATATTGCTTAAAATCCCCTTCACACCCCAATTACAATCAATTAATTAAATGCTCTAATACAAAAAAAAAAAAAAATTGTCACCTGTGGAGCATAAAGGACTGAAAAAACACCATCCAATCATTTTAAGCGCCCAAAATGATTGAACAGTGATATGTCTATCAAACTCAACCCTCTTGGAAGCTGAAAATGGGCCTCATTTCTTGAGTTCATGAAAAGGTGCCTCGTAAGCGATATATGGTTCTCACAGGAAAAGGATGCAGCAAATATACGGGATGATAATCTTGTAAAAAATGATGTATTGCTTTGAGATGAAACTACTCAACAGTAAATAAATCATTAAAATGAGCACAATACTGAACATGCGCCACAGTAAAATGCAACATACACATGATTTCATTGGTAAAACTGGAAAAGTACTCGGAGAGCGCAGACCTCCGCCAAGGCGGATCAGTCCCACCCCCCAACCCCCCGATCACCACCAAAATGTAATCATTTGTTCCTTGTGCCAGTATCAACATTTCCTAAAAATTTCATCAAAATCCTTCCCTAACTTTTTGAGTTATCTTGCTAACAGACAAATAAACAAACAGACAAACCCCTATGGAAACACAACCTTCTTGGTGGAGGTAATGAATCCAAAAGCTTCATGTGTGGTAAAGCCTGAACCATTAAATCATTGACAGAAAATTCCAGTTCTTCGAAATTGGAGCCTTTATTGGTCCTTCTGAACAACCAAAACATTGTTTTTTCCAATATAATTTTCCGTGTATGAGTTTAACACTTTCATGCACACTGGTCACTACAGTGGACAGCTATTCTACAGCTGTTCTCCTGTATATTCATGGATTTTTTTTTATTTTTTTTTTTGTTTTTACACACATATCTTGATTAAAGTTTTAAGACACTACATATCTTTTCTGACATGAATTGGTAACATTATGTAGATCTCTCCTGACCATAAACCCCCAGAATCACAAGCCCTCCCCATAGTTTTCTCACAATTTATCAGTAAATACATGTTTCTGTGCGTCAAAAATTAAACGTGTGGTGTCCAGCTGAGTGGACATTTTTGCAACTTCATGAAAATAGGTTCATAAGATTTTTTTTTTAATTAATATTTATTTATTTATTTAATTTTATTTTTTTAAATTTATTTTTCAGAAGAAAATTTTCAATCGCATTGTTTTTTTCATGCCTGAAGAGGAATAGAAACACTCAGGAAAAAAATTTGATTAAGGTTCTCATAATTCATGCATGAAAGGGTTAAATTTTGTACCATATTTGATACATCGGGTCTCAACACTCAAATATTATTATTTTTGAACAAACAAAAACATAATATAACACAAACATGTCTAACAAATTTGTCATCAATGAGGAAGGAGGGACAACTTTGCCAATTTTGAAAAGGAATTACCATCTTGTAGTGTCACTGGAAAGGCCTCTGGTGAATGAATTCTTCCCCCCCCCCCCCCCCCCCGGTGGATTATCTGTGTATTGCATGTATCTAATTGTATACATCAGGTTTTTCAAGAAAAAAAAAATCACACTGATCATGTAGGGTCAAAACACACTAATATCCCGTCAGAGAGCGAACTTTAATTGATTACCATTCCAACATTTATTTCAATATAAAGTAGGTCCTTGTTTTAGATAATCCCTTATGGTCCAACTAAAGCACAGGTGTCAAACATTCGGCCCAGGGGACAAAACCAGCCCGCCAAAGGGTCCAGTCTGGCCCGCGGGATGAATTTGCAAAGTGCAAAAATTACACTTAAGATATTAACGATCAAGGATGTCGAAGTCATTTTTGTTCAGGTTCCACATACAGACCAATGTGATCTCAACTAAAATAATAATAAAATAATAACCTATAAATAATGACTCCAAATTTTCTGAGTTTAATGTGAAAAATATAAAATTACGTTACATCTATAAATAAGTAATGACGACTCCAAATTTTTCTCTGTTTTAGTGTAAAAACTCACAGTAAATGATGAAAATATTAACATTTACAAACTATCCTTTAACAATAAAATGCGAAAAACCTGAAACTTTGAAAGTAAAATTTTAACATTATTCTTCCTGTTATTAAATATTTTGTGCCTTTGTAAATCCAGTCTGTAATATATATGCATGTATAAATGGTAAGTTGAGGTGTAATATTGTTAAAACTGCAATTTTTTTCTGAAGAAATGTCAGTTTTTTTCAGGTTATTCACATCATTTTTGTTTGGATAGTTTACTAATGTACATATTTTTATAATTTAAATTTGATTGCACTAAATGAAAGAAAAAAAAATTGGACTCATCATTATTTACAGGTCATTATGCTATTGTTTTACTGGTCCGGCCCACTGGAGATCAGTTTGGGCTTAATTTGGCCCCTGAAAGAAATTGAGTTTGACACCCCTGAACTAAAGCAAAAATGAATGTAAAAGTAAAAATGTCGGTCATTTAGCAACACTATTCTGTCAAATTGTCTCTAAAATGTCCCATCAGAGAGATTTTGAATACCATGTTTTGACCTTGTAGGGCTTCAAAACTCATGTATCAAATATGATATGTCTGGGGTTAGAGGGTTAAGTGTGCACCTATTTAGAAAACAGAGTTATATGCAATTAAAAAAAAAAGTGAGAAACTATGGATGTAAATCTGTGTCATCAGATTTTGAATTATAAAAGCCATTGAATTTCTTGCACTGATTTTTTTTTTTTTTTTGCACTGAAATTAAGTATCTGGATTTTTTTGCATCTGAATTTTTTGGACCTGAATTTATTGCATCTAAGTTTTTTCAATTCTAAATTTATGAGCATAGATGAATTCAGAGACAAACAATTCAGATACTTAATTTCAGTGCAAAAAAAAAATCAGATACTTAATTTCAGTGCAAAAAAAAAAAAAAAAATAAGATACTTAATTTCAGTACAAAAAAAAAATCAGATACTTAATTTCAGTGCAAAAACAAATCCAGATACTGAAATTCATTTCAGTGCAAACAAAAGTTCAGATACTTAATTTCACTGTAAAAAAAAAAAAAAAAAAAAAAGTTCAGATCCTTTATTTCAGAGCAAAAAAAAAAAATTCAGATACTTAATTTCAGTGCAAAAAAAAAAAAAAAATCAGTGCAAGAAATTCAATGGCTTTTATAATTCAAAGTCTGATGACACAGATTTACTTTCTCACTTTTTTTAAAATTGCATATAACTCTGTTTTCTAAATAGGTGCACACTTAACCCTATAACACCAGACGTATCATATTTGATACATGAGTTTTGAAGCCCTCTACAAGGTCAAAACATGGTATTCGAAATCTCTCTGATGGGACATTTTAGAGACAATTTGACAGATTAGTGTTGCTAAATGACTAACAGTTTTACTTTTACATTCATTTAGCTTTAGTTTGCTTTCGTAAGAATCACAAATATGCATTCCAACAGTGTGATACGTTGATGACCATTCATCAGCTCAAAGGGTCACTGACATACCAGGAATCCCTGTTGACTCTCTGTTTGACATTGAAATTGGACTCATGCATGATCTGCTACACCTTAGTTGAAATCACCTGATGTTTTATTCATCTTGTCTGAACTAACCCGACCTGACATAAACCACATCCTGCTAACGGGGGGTGTATGTGTATTTTTTTTTTTTTTGCACTGAAATTAAGTGTCTGGATTTTTTGCATCTGAATTTTTTGGACCTAAATTTATTGCATCTAAGTTTTTTCAATTCTAAATTTATGAGCATAGATGAATTCAGAGACAAACAATTCAGATACTTAATTTCAGTGCAAAAACAAATCCAGATACTGAAATTCATTTCAGTGCAAACAAAAAGTTCAGATACTTAATTTCAGAGCAAAAAAATATTCAGATACTTAATTTTAGTGCAAACAAACAAAAAAAAATCAGTGCAAGAAATTCAGTGGCTTTTATAATTCAAAGTCTGATGACACAGATTTACTTCCATAGTTTCTCACTTTTTAAAAAAAAAAATTGCATATAACTCTGTTTTCTAAATAGGTGCACACTTAACCCTCTAACACCAGACGTATCATATTTGATACATGAGTTTCGAAGCCCTCTACAAGGTCAAAACATGGTATTCGAAATCTCTCTGATGGGACATTTTAGAGACAATTTGACAGATTAGTGTTGCTAAATGACTAACATTTTTACTTTTACATTCATTTAGCTTTAGTTTGCTTTCGTAAGAATCACAAATATGCATTCCAACAGTGTGGTACGTTGATGACCATTCATCAGCTCAAAGGGTCACTGACATACCAGGAATCCCTGTTGACTCTCTGTTTGACATTGAAATTGGACTCATGCATGATCTGCTACACCTTAGTTGAAATCACCTGATGTTTTATTCATCTTGTCTGAACTAACCCGACCTGACATAAAGCACATCCTGCTGACAAGGGGGTGTATGTGTGTATGTGTGGGGGGGTGCCCTCACCTAGAATAGGCTAGAACAGTCTTCTCTGCCCCCTAAAAACAGCCCCCCTCAGGCTATCTGCATTAATTCCCGGCACCCCCGCTGGATCTCCTCGCTGAGTCCGAACGTCCGGCTGGCGTTTGCTCCGGGAGGTCATCATCTCGCCACGCGTGTGGGTGCAGATAAAAATGAGAATTACGACCTCGTTTAATGGTGTCGTTTAAAACCATGCTGAGGGCTGAGATAGCAGGATGCCTCCCATCCACTCTGTCTTCCACTGACGTTTCCCTCGGTTTTCAGAGAGCTGATGAGCTGACACCATGAAGCCAAAACTGTTGTTGGGATTTGGCCTGTTTTGTTTTTTATACAAGACAGGAAATACAAAACAAAGTTGATGATTTTAATTTTCTTTTATTCTTTTTTTTTTTAGCATGGCCTCTAGGAATCCTTTAGGTGACTGATTACTCTTCAACGTTAAACTGGCAAAATTTTACATCTAATACAGTGGTTCTTAACCTGGGTTCGATCGAACCCTAGGGGTTCGGTGAGACAATCTCGGGGGTTCGGCGGAGGTCAAGACACACACTCGACTCATTAGTCGGGTGTGTGTGTCGGGCTAGGTCCGTGTATGTAAACAAATGGCTTCGGAGACTCTTTCTCTGATTGACATCCAATATACGCGGTGTATTGTTGTTGCTTATAGCACTACAACACATCCGGAAGTGTTTATAATCTCTTCCACTCGTCTGACGATGAATTATTTGAGTATTTTCCACATTGTTGTTATGACTTTTGCTACTTCCTGTTAACCACGGAGGCAGCCATGTGTGGCATTTGTTTACATTTTTCGGTCACCGCACTGGTCAGTTACAATCATGTAACGACCGATGCACCGTGGCGGATGGAGAAATCGTATTACGCTAAAGCCGAGCTAGTGCCGTAATAAAACAACGATCACAAAAATACTGAAGGAGTATAACAAGAACTTTTTTTTTTTATACACTATATGCAATTATCTTTTTTTATGTCAAAATTGCGTGGTTCGGAAAGTTCGGAGCGAGATGAAATGAAAACCAGGTTGACCTGACGGCCTACACATAAAGAGGTTGGACAAAATAATGGAAACACCTTAAAAAATCAACAAAATATAATTTAATATGGTGTAGGTCCGCCTTTTGCGGCAATTACAGCCTCAGTTCTCCGAGGTATTGATTCATACAACTTGTGAATTGTTTCCAAAGGAATTTTAAGCCATTCTTCAGTTAGAATACCCTCCAACTCTTTTAGAGACGATGGCGGTGGAAATCGACGTCTTACTTGAATCTCTAAAACTGACCATAAATGCTCAATAATGTTGAGGTCTGGGGACTGTGCCGGCCATACGAGATGCTCAACTTCATTAGAATGTTCCTCATGCCATTCTTTAACAATTCTAGCTGTATGGATTGGGGCATTATCATCTTGAGGTGAAGGTGTTTCCATTATTTTGTCCAACCCCTGTACATATACACAACAGCAGAAGTCACACTGATTTGCAGTAAATATTCATTATTATTGTAGCCTGATGGAAATTAGGTGATGGGTGTGTGTTAAAATGTTAAAAATGATAAATAGCATAAATACAATAAGTTCATTATTGGAACACATAAGGTTACAAATTAAAACCATTTCAGTGTGGTTGTACTAAAAAAGGTCATGTCTTTGTGAAAAGGTATGTAATTTGTTGTAAGTTCATGCACTGTATTGGTTTTGTTCTTTGAACACAGTGATGTTAATGCACGGTTCATTTTGTGCACCAGTAAAACATATACCTGTGTCTTGAATTTGAAAAAAATCATATTGTATTTTTTAATAAAGAAGGGTTCGGTGAATGCGCATATGAAACCGGTGGGGTTCAGTACCTCCAACAAGGTTAAGAACCACTGATCTAATATTTGCATTAATTAACCCTTTCATGCATTAATTATGAGCACCTTAACCCTTTCATGCATTGTGGTCACTCCAGTGGACAGGTCTTCTCCAGCTGTTCTCTTGTATATTCATAGGTTTTGTTGTTTTAGTTCCATATGAGCCAACACAGTGGACACTTATACAACATCCCATAATACACTGCAATTCATACCATTACTATAATTTTGCTGTTATTGATAAACCTGATCTGCACTAACATGTTTAAGTGTAAATCACTTGTTATTTGTTAGATAAAAATAGTTGTGTTTTGCATATTTTATGAGGTAATAACTCGCATTGGAGTATGGTAAAATGTGAGAAAACGTCAAATTAGCAGCC